>NC_134892.1:18192315-18364815 GCF_041734735.1 Babylonia areolata
CTCTCTCTCTCTCTCTCTCTCTCTCTCTCTCTCTCTCTATATATATATATATATATATATATATATATATGTGTGTGTGTGTGTGTGTGTGTGTGTGTGTGTGTGTGTGTGTGTGTTTAAAACTATATTTGTTTACTTGTGATTCTGCACACTATGGCTAAGTCTGGTCACCAAGACAGGAAAATACTGTAGCCAAGTGTCTTTTGCATACCATATAATGTTTTTTGTTATTTCCAGTGTGATAGGAAAAGAATCTTAAAATAAATAAATGAATTTAAAAAAAGATGAAATAAATGAACAGTCAGTCAAGAGTATAAATTGTTATAATTCATCTATTCATGTCAAATATTTGGAATGAATGATTAAGTACAAGTAAGTTAAGAAGTAAACGCATGAATCATTAAACAAATTACTAAGGACAGACAGACAGTTGGACAGATAGACCTGTATAAGGAATAGTACAATATTAGATAAACAAATACAATGCAGAGAATATTCACTGAAGGAAAGGGTCAGTGAAAACTGGATGCGCGGCCGACGCTGACGCCCCGTGGGCGACGGGCCTAACAGAGCAAACACGTGATCTATTGTTGAATAACCCTTTTTAAAACCGGCTTGGAATTCACCTGTAACGTTATTTTCCTGAACCCATTCCTGTAGTCTGCAGTTAATAATAACACTAAACAGTTTACTACTTATATTACTCAGGGATATACCTCTATAATTATTGGGATCTATGACATCACCCTTTTTATACAATGGCAAAATAATAGACTCTGTCCAGGTTTCTGGAAAAATACCTTTATCAAACAGAACATTAAACAACTTAAAGAAAAACTGAATAACTTGCTCATTTGAGTTTTTATACAGTTCACCAATAATACCATCAGGGCCAGGGCTTTACGGTTTTTTAACTTTGTAAATATTGGACGGTTCATAAGACCGTCACCTTCAGCGAGTTGAAAATCTTCATCAAAATAATCACTACTTGACTCTTTGTCCAACAAAGACTAAAAATGCATAAACCAAGTATCAATATCAATGTTATTCATACGCTGTTTCCTCTTAAAGGACGCTTCGTGAACATTATTCCAAAATTCTTTTTGGTTATTAATAGAAGTTACAAGTTTATCTAAAATCATGTCATTGAATTGTTTTTCTTTCCTAAGAAGTAACTTTTTGTACTCACGTCTAACTTTTCTGTATTCATGCTGAACTGTCACATTTGATGAGCGGTTGGCTCTTCTAATCTGTCTTCTAACATTTCTTTTTTTTTTTTATCAAACATTCTTCATCAAACCATTCATTTGATTTATTCCGTTTGTTTAACGATACACACTTTTTCATACACTCAGCACATTCTCTCGTGCAGTCATTAAACAGACCAAGTGCACTGTTTACATCCACATCAATCAAATTCATGGCAACATTAATTCTGGCGCTAATTGTATCTGTGTGTAAACTATCAATGAAAATGTCAGCATTTACACTGTCCCATACAAACTTTTATACCACCTGTTCCCTTTTTGTTTTACTCTTGCAATATAAGTTATCATTTTGGAATTCAATACAGACTGTGACAGGCATATGATCAGAATCAATCCGTTCACCAACACTTAATTTACATGAATCAAACACGATGGCAAAAAGTTCTTCAGAAAAAATAAAATAGTCATTCACACGTCTATCCTTATAGCAACAGTATTATTACAACACAACTTTATTTCTTTAACACTATTTTCGATACTCTTTCTTACTAACAGCAGCACACCTCCTGAATTTCTACCATGCAAATATATTTTCTTAGCCGATGTATGGAACTTTATATAATCTGTGAAAACTGTACTATACTCAAAAGATGAATCAAGAAAAGTTTCAGTTAAACAAAGTCAAATTTATTTGCATAATTCACGAAAGAAAGATCCTTTGATTTGCCGTACAAATTTTCCACATTATAATTTTAAAATGTTCATTAAATTGGATGGCCAGCCCTGTCCTATAGCTTTCTAGAGCCGCTTGAATGAAGGTGCCTGTCGCTGAAAAAAAAAAAAAAAAAAAAAAAAGAGAAGACGACGAAAAAAAACAAACCCTAAAAACAAACAAACAAAAGATTTTGAATTCTGGAGCATACGATAACAATAATTGAAGAACTATTGTGCATTTTAACTTTCTAATCTCTTGTAAAGCCAGTAAACGAACGATTGAATAGTTTGTACCTTTCATGCCAAAACAAACAAACAAAAGATTTTGAATTCTGGAGCATACAATAGCAATAACTGACGAAGTGTTGTGCATTTTAACTTTTAAATTTCTTTTAAAGTAAGTAAATGAACGATTGAATAGTTTGTACCTTTCACGCCATGTAAAGGCAATAAATAAACGATTACGTATTTTAACTCTTTCACGTCAGTATACGTTAACATGAAGCTATTGCGTGTTTGGGTAATTTACAATTTTTTTCATCCTAAATTCAGGGACCTAATTCAACGGCAATTTTCGAGCACTGCTGATGCAACTTTATCATTAGTGGATGTTGTAGTCCAGTTTCAGTGGTTTCCACTCTATTTTGAGGGTTATTGTACTTCACTTTCACACAGACTCAGTCGCTACACTGATGTGCCGCCATCTTGCCAGAAGAATGGTCCGCAATGACCCGTTCATTCAGTGTGTGCCGGTCAGAGACCCGCTGTTTGTTCTGGCTGTTTGGGGCACCCTTAAATCGTGCAAAGCTAAAAACAACAACAACAACACAACAAAAAACACATGGCGGTTTGAGTGTGACAAGTGTTGGATCATGTTCATGTGGCGTTGTTTTTCAGCCTAACTCCTGATTACAAGGGTGAATTACAGACTACATGTCAGTTCTGACATGCTGCATTGCAAAACGCCAGAACATTTTCCTTTAAACAGGTCCCAGAATTTAGGATACTAAAATAGGACATTGCCGCATGTTTGACACTTTGACGTCATGTAAAAGCAATAAACAAATAATTGTACGGTTTGACACTGACGTCATTTCAAGACAGAAAACAGTTGTTTTGACACTTTGAAGTCATTTGAAGTCACTGAATAAACGGTTGTTTGCTTTGACACTGACGTATAACGGAAATGAATAAAAACGATTGTGTATTTTTGTTACTGACATCATTTAAAACCTGGAAAAAATGTATGTACATGTGTGTGTGTGTGTGTGTGTGTGTGTGTGGAACATCTACGTCATCTAAAAGCATTAAGATACAAGTGCGTATTTTAACAAATAGACATTTTGTTTACAAAATTGCGTATGTTGACACTTTTGACGTCATTTCAGGAGGTCGGTATTCCATGACGGAAGGCGGGCTGAGGATTGCGGGGGTCCGTGCCTCAGACAGTGGGCTGTACATCTGTGAAGTCCGACTGGCCGTGGGGAGCAACCATCGCCACGGCATGTTCTATCAAAAATACATCTCCCTCGTCGTCAACTGAGTCAGTTCTGGTCCCTGAATAACGTCAGAGTAGCTTTTTTACGTCAGGGTAGCTTGCTTAATGTCAGGGTACTTGCTTAATTGGTAGTTTGCTTAATGTCAGGACAGCTTACTTAGCCTCGGGATAGATAGTATAAAGTATGTTCTTTGATTTGGAACACAAAGATGGAATTTAGAAAGAAAAAAAGATTGCTTCACACATTGGTAATTTGCTTGACATGAGGGTATATTGCTTGACACATTGGTAATTTGCTTGACATGAGGACATGAGGGTATATTGCTTGACACATTGGTAATTTGCTTGACATGAGGACATGAGGATATATTGCTTGACGTGAGGACATGAAAATATATTGCTTGACATGAGGACATGAGGGTATATTGTTTGACAATAGGACATGAGAGTATATTGCTTGACGTGAGGGCATATTGCTTGACATGAAGACATGAGGGTATATTGCTTGACGTGAGGGTATATTCTTTGACGTGAGGACATGAAGGTATATTGTTTGACATGAGGACATGAGGGTATGTCACTTGACGTGAGGACATGAGGGTATATTGCTTGACATGAGGACATGAGGGTATATTGCTTGACGTGAGGGTATATTGCTTGACATGAGGACATGAGGGTATATTGCTTGACATGAGGACATGAGGGTATACTGCTTGACATGAGGGTATATTGCTTGAGGAGAGGGTATATTGCTTGACGTGAGGACATGAGGGTATATTGCTTGACGTGAGGACATGAGGGTATATTGCTTGACGTGAGGGTATATTGCTTGACATGAGGACATGAGGGTATATTGCTTGACATGAGGACATGAGGGTATATTGCTTGACGTGAGGGTATATTGCTTGACATGAGGACATGAGGGTATATTGCTTGACATGAGGACATGAGGGTATGTTGCTTGACGTGAGGACATGAGAGTACATTGCTTGACATGAGGGTATATTGCTTGACGTGAGGACATGAGGGTATATTGCTTGACATGAGAACATGAGGGTATACTGCTTGACATGAGGACGTGAGGGTACATTGCTTGACATGAGGGTAAATTGCTTGACGTGAGGGTATATTGCTTGACATGAGGACATGAGGGTATGTTGCTTGACGTGAGGACATGAGAGTACATTGCTTGACATGAGGGTATATTGCTTGACGTGAGGTATATTGCTTCACATGAGGGTATATTGCTTGACGTGAGGGTATATTGCTTGACGTGAGGACATGAGGGTATATTGCTTGACGTGAGGACATGAGGGTATATTGCTTGACATGGGGACATGAGGGTATATTGCTTGACGAGAGGGTATATTGCTTGACGAGAGGGTATATTGCTTGACGTGAGGACATGAGGGTATATTGCTTGACGTGAGGACATGAGGGTATATTGCTTGACGTCAAGGTAACTTGATTGGTGTCAGGATTGATTACTTAGCCCCATGACAGCATGACGTCTGTTGTCTGATCGTCACTGACATGAAATTATCTGAAGATACATGTGTGGCGTGGACGTCTTTAACTCCAACAGTGTGCTTTCGTGGTGACATTCTGTTCGTACATTCTGTTCGTGGTGACATTCTGTTCGTAGATTCTGTTCGTGGTGACATTCTGTTCGCCATCAATAAACAATTTGTGTAAGCCCAGTACTGTTGGTGTTTTGTGATTTCAGGTTGTTTGCTTCCATGATATCGCTTTCATCTTCATTAAATATCTTATTGATTGCCGGGATTGTTTGTTTGTTTTCTTTTTTTTTCTTCCGCGTGCAAGCGCATTTCTTTTCCTATCAAACTGGAATATTCTACAGAATATTGCTGTTTTTGTTGCCATTAGTTCTTTTACATGTGCAAAGTACTGCTACATACTGGACCTCGGTTTATCGTCTCATCCAAATAACTATCGTTCAGACCATCGGATGACTCAACGTCTAGTGCAAGCGAAGAAAATACTGGCAAGTGTGGGATTTGATCCCGCACCCTGAGATACTCTGGTTGTTTAGGCGGTCACGTTACCGCTACGCCACCACTCCACACACAGCAAGGGAATGTCAACACCAACGACAACAGTTATACCGACAGCACTGTGTAGTGTTCCTGACAACGTGTCCCCATGGAACACAGTGCGGTGTTCACTAGTGATCAGGGTTCCAGGCCCCGTTCCGGCATGGTGCTGTGTCTTTTGGAAAGACACTTCACTCCCATTTTACCTGACTCCGGAGACCCAGGTGTGAATGGGTCCCTGACTTGGGGAAGGTGAAGGCGGTGGAAGGAGACCATTTGGCTCCGTCCTCCTATGCCAAGTCCTGGCCAGTGGATTCACTATCCTCATGGCTCTCCTTTATTCTTATAGCCACACACACACATGTTTGTGTGTATGCCCACACACACCGTGGCCAAGTCGTCAGTGTCACGGACAGAAGACTGGGTGGACGTGAGTTCAAGCGTCATCAGATGTGGGTTTTTCGGCCAGTGGCCGGATCCTACCCAGTCTTGAATGTGCTTTGGGTGCAAGAGAGAGGGAGGGAGAGAGAAATGTAATGATGGTATTTAGAAAATCATCGGCCCATTGGAGAGAGAGAGAGAGAGAGAGAGAGAGAGAGAGATATGTTCCCATCTGGACATTTTCCAAATGTATATCCGGTGGGTGGGTGTCCGGGTTGTGACCTGGTGAAAGGTGTGTGTGTGTGTGTGTGTGTGTGTGTGTCTGTGTCTGTGTGTCTGTGTGTGTGATGCCCGTCCACGTACGACCCTCTGTCAACGACAGCTGCCAGTGTCAGCCTTCAGCGACATGCCTTCAGGAAACTCAGTGAAAAACTGGCAACACAGAATTAATAAGTGTAACCCTTGGCCTCTGCTACCGAGTATGCTCGTCTGCAAACGGCTGTCACCTCAGTGAGATGAGACAGAGCTTACAGGTCAGGATGTCAGTGAAGGGCTGTCACCTCGATGAGATGAGACAGAGCTTACAGGTCAGGATGTCAGTGAAGGGCTGTCACCTCGATGAGATGAGACAGAGCTTACAGGTCAGGATGTCAGTGAAGGGCTGTCACCTCGATGAGATGAGACAGAGCTTACAGGTCAGGGTGTCAGTGAAGGGCTGTCACCTCGATGAGATGAGACAGAGCTTACAGGTCAGGATGTCAGTCACCTTTCGATGTTGGAACTTTTCCTCTTGGGATCACACTACTTTTGATCAGCAAATATTATTAATGCATTCAAAGGTTCCTCACTCACCACACATCTCTCAGCTCAGCGACGAGTCAGACACACATATAAACGTGACAAATGCTGAACTAAAAGATCAAACAGCAAAACAAACAAACAAATGAATTAATAACAAATAAAAAATACAATAATGATGATGTTAAGCTGAACAAATACATGAAATGTATAAAACACAGCGGCTTCACCCAGTAGAAAAGGTATGTTCTGCTTTACGTGTATCATGTTTTAAAACACACCGTTTGAACATGGCCTGGGAACGCTGAAGAAGAATGTTTTGAAACAACGTGTTTTAAGAAACACGATTTCAGAATAAGAAAAACTACAAAAACTTTGCCAAGCATTATTGAATGACAGGTTTAGTGCAAAAACAAGGCACTCCGGCATTCGGTAAAAGACATCAGTTCAGCATGAACATTCCGGTACAGTTCGTCAATCATTATATTTCAACAAAATGAATATGTAAACATCGACTTTTTCTTAACTCTTAAGACCAGTAACTGTAAGTTAAACACTTATTTTAAAAAGTCTATTGCGGCTAAGATTTCTGTTTTCATATGAATACATCAGTTTTTATTTCACATAAAACCCATAAAACCTGACAAGAGAACCTGACCAGCTCACATCCACCCCCCTCCCGCCCCCATCTACCCTCCCCCACCCTCCTCACACAGCCACCACTCATCTCTCTTCCTGTCACCACCCTGACACGCTCTCTCCTCTCCCCCTCACCACCCTGACACGCTCTCTCCTCACCCCCTCACCACCCTGACACGCTCTCTCCTCTCCCCAACCACCCTGACACGCTCTCTCCTCTCCCCCCACCACCTGACACGCTCTCTCCTCTCCCCCACCACCCTGACACGCTCTCTCCTCTCCCCCTCACCACCCTGACACGCTCTCTCCTCACCCCCCTCACCCACCCTGACACGCTCTCTCCTCACCCCAACCACCCTGACACGCTCTCTCCTCTCCCCCCACCACCTGACACGCTCTCTCCTCTCCCCTCACCACCCTGACACGCTCTCTCCTCTCCCCCACCACCCTGACACGCTCTCTCCTCTCCCCCTCACCACCCTGACACGCTCTCTCCTCTCCCCCACCACCCTGACACGCTCTCTCCTCTCCCCCTCACCACCCTGACACGCTCTTCCTCTCCCCCACACCCTGACACGCTCTTCCTCTCCCCCACCACCCTGACACGCTCTCTCCTCTCCCCCTCACCACCCTGACACGCTCTCTCCTCTCCCCCTCACCACCCTGACACGCTCTCTCCTCTCCCCCACCACCCTGACACGCTCTCTCCTCTTCCCCACTGGTGCGCCTTGCAAGGATGGAGGAGAGGGGGGGGGGGGGAGGAACGAACGAACGAAATTCTATTTTACGAGGGTAAAGGAGTAAGCACAAATAACTTGTTTACATCCGTTCGCTGGGCAAGAATAATAATAATAACTGAGAAAAGAAAAAGAAAGAAAAGAAAAAACGAGAGTGAAATTCACAACAGCAACATCAAAAGTACATACAAACAAATGTATGGATACTTATGTACAATACAATAACGCTATAAATAGATAACAACAGGGACAATAGGGACGGGGCGTGGTGGAGAGCAGAAGGAAGAATGGACAAGGGGAAGAGTAAAGACTGAACAGACAGATATAATGAGAGTGGAGACAGACATAGAGAGGCATGTAAATAGTAACAGTCTATACATGTTTGTTGTTTATAACTGGAATGTGTCACATAATCACATGTTTTTCAAGAAATGTGCACGATATATGTTTTTAAAGATAGGGATGCTTTTTACAGTGTTTACATCGAGACATGATCATATTTCACTCCATAAACAGCCCCCTGAACGAGAAAGACCAGATTTAAAAAGATGGCTCTTTGGAAGTGGTACCATAACTTTATGAACATGACGGTGAGTGTTGGTTACAAATTTATTCTGTAGTGAGGGGGCAGCAAATCCAGATATGATTTTGAACATAAATAGACCTTAAGAGAGAGAGAGAGGCAGACTGACAGACAGACAGAGAGAGGCGGACAGACAGACAGACAGACAGTGTATGTGTATCCATGTGAATCAGAGTCAGAATCAGTTTTAATTGTCAGTTCAACCTTAACAAGGTTTATGAGACACGCATACACAGTCACACATACCACACACAAAAAGTATGTCAACAATAAAATAGAATGAAATTAAATGAAATAAAGTAAAGTAAAGTGTGTGTGTGTGTGTGTGTGTGTGTGTGTGTGTGTGTGTGTGTGTGTGTGTGTGACTTCATTGATAGTGGGTCTCTTCTTCCTGTAGTCATGTCAAGCGATGAGAATTTCGAGAGCAAATGAAGAGAGCAGATCACGTGACAGTGTGTTCAATCGTGACGTGTACCTGTGTCAGGAAGCTGAGCTCACTGCCTTTACCTGACGGACAGACAGGTGGCCACACGTAGGACAGAGAGGCACAGAGGGCAGCCATTTGGGATATTGATTCATTTGTATTTCAGTTGTTGTTTTTTCTCCACTACAGCCTACTGTGTGTTAAATTCCGGCTTCTCTCCCCGGAATTTGCGCGTTGCAAGAGTACAGCGCCAACTCCTCTCTCTCTCTCTCTCTCTCTCTCTCTCTCTCTCTCTATTTGCGAGTGTATATAATTTAATGTGAATTTTATTCAGAATTTTGCCAGGAACAGCCTTTTATTGCCATTGTTCTTTTGCGTGCGCTAAACGCACGATGCATTCAGGACCTCAGTTTATCGTGTCATCCGAAAGACTAGCTCCCAGACTACCACACAGTGTCCTTTTGAAGGGGCGGGGGTGAGTAAAAAATCGAGAATTAAAGGAGTATAAGGAAGCGAGTAAAGTAATGAATGAATAAGCAAAGAAATCAACAACAACAACAACAACAACAACAACAAAATGAATGACTCACAGTCAAGGCCAACCAAGCGGCCAGTCATCACCCAAACCTTACCAGCGGAAACATAAAACACAAAATAAGTGTCACCCTCAAAATAGCAACATCACATGGGATGCTGGAGCATGCGCAGACGTGCTACATCTTCAGCATGCGCAGTCGTGGTGCTTGCTTGACCCAACCTGGACGCTACAAAGTCGTGGCCTTACGGCTTGTTACTGTTTGGGTCACTTGCTTTTTCGTCTGTCGTGAACCATGGCCACCTCTGTCACGCTGCTGCTTCTGTGTACAGCTGCATTGTGGAGTGAGTCATTCAAACGTGTTTGGATTTCTCCTTGGTTAGTTTAAAACATGCACATTAACTGTTTCTGATCTGAGCCTTTAGGACACAAACAGTGCATCGGGAAGCGTCGATACTCTCTGGAACAGGGAGTTTAGAAGGTTTAAAATAATATATGATGATTTGAAAACAGCACCCACAAAAAACACCTAAAACAAAACAACAACAACAACAACAAAAACCACCAAACAATTAACTTATATGTGGAAATGATTCAGTCTTTGAAAGTCTTATTTTCACAGTTAACCATTTGCCAGAAGTACAGTCCAAAACCACCCTTCAGAAATAAAGGAATGTAGGAGGATTTCTTCACAAAAGTGTTATGTGAGTGTGAAAATTCAACAGGCCTGGGACTGCTTTTTGAAATTCTTCATCAAGTAGACGTGTACTTTGCGAGTTGAGAAATGACTGTTCGAAAATGTACACGGAGTAGGGGTGGACATGAAACACGTTGAGAATCGCGTGTTCGAAAATGTTCAATGAAACATATATAGATACCAGAGTTTTTAAAATGTGTGTACACTCCGAAAAGAAGGAAAAGGGCTGAAAATGGTTTGTCATGGTAATGCTGCTCGAAGTGATTGTTATTTTTCTTTCTTTTTTTTTTTCAGTCTGTGCGGTTTTTTTGTATGTTTGTTTCATTCACCCCCTTCCCTCCCCCCGCTTTTTTTCATCAATGTATTCTTGCTTTCTTTTGAATCATCCCTGTCTTTCTTTCTTTTTCTTTTTTTTTCTTTTTTTCTTTTTTTTCTTTTTTTCATTTTTTTTACTTTAAATACATATAGTACAGGCCACACTCACACACAGTTCCTCCCCCTGCCTACTTAAAAAAAAATTACTTTGTATCATTTTGTTTTCTTTTTTTTATCTTAATGTTTTACACAACGTACGGCAGGCTCTGAAGTCCTGTTCAGCTCGTTGGGTGTATGAAAGGTCAGGAATCTGCCTTTTTAAGTTCTTTCTTCTTCTTTTTTTTATACAGCAGATGTGTTGTTAAGTATATGGATCAGTCCGCACGCTTTTGTAACTCCTTCAAACTGAAACTGAAACTGTATTTCTTTTTTGTTTTGGGGTTTTTTGGGGGGTGGGGTGGGGTGTGTGTGTGTGTTCTTTTGTTTGTTTGTTTGTTTTTTGGTCGTTATCAATGTTGTCGTTGTTATTGTTGTTGTTGCCCCCATCACCCGCAACGTTTCAGAGGCACTATCCTTACACCACACTTCTCAACTGTCCCGTGCACAGCCACACCCAGGTGCTGATGACGATGTATGCAGGTGATGATGACGACGTATACAGGTGATGATGACGATGTATACAGGTGATGATGATGACGATGTATACAGGTGATGATGACGACGTATACAGGTAGTAATGAATTACGGGTGTCGATGACGATATGTATTGGTGTTGATGACAGTGTCGCCATGTGTTGATTGAGTACTTGCAGACAATGATGACTTAGAGTTGTTGATGACGCTGTGTACAGGTGTTGATGACTTAGAAATATTGATGATGGTATGTACAGGTCTTGATGACTTAGAAATATTGATGACGGTATGTACAGGTGTTGATGACTTAGAAATATTGATGACGGTATGTACAGGTGTTGATGACTTACAGGTGCTGATGACTTAATGGTGTTGATGACGCTGTGTACAGGTGTTGATGACTTACAGCGTTGGTGACTTACAGGTATTGATATTGATGATTTACAGGTGTTAATAGTGACTTAAGGTGTTGATAACTTACAAGTGTAAATGATACTGTGTACAGGTGTGTGATGACGCTGTGTACAGGTGTGTGATGACACGGTGTACAGGTTTATGATGACGCTGTGTACAGGTGTGTGATGACACGGTGTACAAGTGTAAATGACGCTGTGTACAGGTGTGTGATGACACGGTGTACAGGTTTATGATGACGCTGTGTACAGGTGTGTGATGACACGGTGTACAAGTGTAAATGACGCTGTGTACAGGTGTGTGATGACGCTATGTACAGGTGTAAATGACGCTGTGTACAGGTGTATGATGACGCGGTGTACAGGTGTAAATGACGCTGTGTACAGGTGTGTGATGACACGGTGTACAAGTGTAAATGACGCTGTGTACAGGTGTGTGCTGACGCTATGTACAGGTGTAAATGACGCTGTGTACAGGTGTATGATGACGTGGTGTACAGGTGTAAATGACGCTGTGTACAGGTGTAAATGACGCTATGTACAGGTGTGTGATGACACTGTGTATAGGTGTAAATGACACTGTGTACATGAGTATGATGACGCTGTGTACAGGTGTAAATGACGCTATGTACAGGTGTATGATGACGCGGTGTACAGGTGTAAATGACGCTATGTACAGGTGTATGATGACGCGGTGTACAGGTGTAAATGACGCTGTGTACAGGTGTGTGATAACGTTGTGTACAGGTGTAAATGACGCTGTGTACAGCTGTGTGATAACACTGTGTACAGGTGTGTGATGACACGGTGTACAAGTGTAAATGACGCTGTGTACAGGTGTGTGATGACGTTATGTACAAGTGTAAATGACGCTGTGTACAGGTGTGTGATGACGATGTGTACAGGTGTGTGATGACGATGTGTGCAGGTGTAAATGACGCTGTGTACAGGTGTAAATGACGCTGTGTACAGGTGTAAATGACGCTGTGTACAGGTGTGTGATAACGTTGTGGACAGGTGTAAATGACGCTGTGTACAGGTGTGTGATAACGTTGTGTACAGGTGTAAATGACGCTGTGTACAGGTGTTTGATAACGCTGTGTACAGGTGTGTGATGACACGGTGTACAAGTGTAAATGACGCTGTGTACAGGTGTGTGATGACGCTATGTACAGGTGTAAATGACGCTGTGTACAGGTGTATGATGACGTGGTGTACAGGTGTAAATGACGCTGTGTACAGGTGTGTGATGACACGGTGTACAAGTGTAAATGACGCTGTGTACAGGTGTGTGATGACACGGTGTACAGGTTTATGATGAAGCTGTGTACAGGTGTGTGATGACACGGTGTACAAGTGTAAATGACGCTGTGTACAGGTGTGTGATGACGCTATGTACAGGTGTAAATGACGCTGTGTACAGGTGTATGATGACGCGGTGTACAGGTGTAAATGACGCTGTGTACAGGTGTGTGATGACACGGTGTACAAGTGTAAATGACGCTGTGTACAGGTGTGTGCTGACGCTATGTACAGGTGTAAATGACGCTGTGTACAGGTGTATGATGACGCGGTGTACAGGTGTATGATGACGTGGTGTACAGGTGTATGATGACGCTGTGTACAGGTGTATGATGATGCGGTGTACAGGTGTATGATGACGCTGTGTACAGGTGTATGATGACGTGGTGTACAGGTGTAAATGACGCTGTGTACAGGTGTAAATGACGCTGTGTACAGGTGTGTGATGACGCTGTGTATAGGTGTATGATGACGCGGTGTACAGGTGTAAATGACGCTGTGTACAGGTGTGTGATGACGCTGTGTACAGGTGTAAATGCCGCTGTATACAGGTGTAAATGACGCTGTGTACAGGTGTGTGATGACGCTGTGTACAGGTGTAAATGCCGCTGTATACAGGTGTAAATGACGCTGTGTACAGGTGTGTGATAACGTTGTGTACAGGTGTAAATGACGCTATGTACAGGTGTATGGTGACGTTGTGTACAGGTGTAAATGAGGCTGTGTACAGGTGTGTGATAACGCTGTGTACAGGTGTGTGATGACGCTGTGTAAAGGTGTGTGATGACGCTGTGTACAGGTGTAAATGAAGCTGTGTACATGTGTAATTGACGCTGTGCACAGGTGTATGATGAAGCTGTGTACAGGTGTAAATGACGCTATGTACAGGTGTATGATGACGCGGTGTACAGGTGTAAGTGACGCTGTGTACAGGTGTAAATGACGCTGTGTACAGGTGTGTGATGACGATGTGTACAGGTGTAAGTGACGCTGTCTACAGGTGTGTGATGGCGCTATGTACAGGTAAGTGACGCTGTGTACAGGTGTGTGATGGCGCTATGTACAGGTATAAATGACGCTGTGTACAGGTGTGTGATGACGATGTGTACAGGTGTAAATGACGCTATGTACAGGTGTGTGATGACGATGTGTACATGTGTGTGATGACGATGTGTACAGGTGTATGATGACGCGGTGTACAGGTGTGTGATGACGATGTGTACAGGTGTGAGGAGCATGACCCAGGCCCTGGATGCTGAGGACCTGCTGCCTGTCTTCCTCTTCCAGAACCTGCTCACCTCCCGTCCCCGTGCCACCCGTCAGTACCCCACCTGTCGTCCTCTGTTGCTGGACTTGTCTGGTCTGGTCTGGTCTGGTCTGGTCTGGACTGGTTTTGTCTGGTCTGGTCTGGTCTGGTCTGGTCTGGTCTGGTCTGGTCTTGTCTTGTCTTGTCTGGACTGGTTTTGTCTGGTCTGGTCTGGTCTTGCATGACATTGCACGACCTGTTAGTACAGGTGACTCCTGTGTTGTTTTCTTGTGCTGTTATTGTGTTGTTCTGCGTTGCGTCAATTATATTGTATTGCAGACAGCTAAGTGGTTAGAGCGCTGGACTTTCAGTCTGAGGGTCCCGGTGTAGTATCCCAGATTGTCTCCTCCCTGGAAACGTCCCCGGGTGTTAAATTGACCGCTGGAAATGTCTCCCAAGGACTTTCTCACCGTTCATAATATCCGTCCCCTGCGGACATTTTTAGCGGCCAAAATGTCCCATTTATTGGGTTTTAGCCTCGTTCTGGAATGTCCCTTACCCTGAAAATGTCCTCCCCATATACTTATATCCCGTAACGTCCCCTTTGCCAAAAATGCCCCCATGGTGCTCTTTCTCGTCAGCACATCAAGTTTTCGAACTATTCACTGGTCCAACTCTTCCCATTCCGTTTTTGCACTTGCAGGTGGCAAGTTTAGTTTGTGGCGTTTGGCATCAAGATCTTGTACAAATGATTCGTCTGCATAATCAGCGTGGATGTCCTTGGCACTGTGGTTTGAATCCTGGCCGTGGTTTTCCGACGTTTTATCTGCTGATGCAGTGCGATGCTGAGCATTCGACGGATTCTTCATACAACCCTTTTTGGTCCTGTGGATCTTCATGCCACGCTCAGTAGGGAATTTCCGCCCACAGACACATGGGAATTCCATCAGTTCTGAAATCGTAGTCCGTTTACCATTTCCAGTCGTGATTCTGTTGGCGCCGATGGATTCATCATTCTCTCCCCCTTTCGGTGAATCCTGGGAGCATCTCTCATTATTATTTCTACTTTCTTTTCTTTTTCTTTTTTTTCTTTTTTTAATATTGCCTGCAATGTGTGGAATGTAAGTACGAAATAGTGTATGTGATATTTTTACATCTGTGTATTTGTTATAATCCTAATAACTGTTGTTGTTGTTGTTGTTTTTTACAGTGATGGTCTCCATGTTGTTTACTTGTCTATGTTGTGATAATGTACCCAACCAAAATTTCTCTAATTGGAGATAATAAAGTTATTCTTATCTTATGAAGATTGACGTTACAGCGGGTGTGACCACCTCGCACCCCGTGCAGCCTCACTCTGGGTGGCGTTCATCCGCTGCCTACAACACCGGAAACAATAACTACTACAACGTTGGTCGTCGCCTCCATGCCTACAGCCCCTACGTCCTTGACGCCAACAACCCGTACAGCGCACTGCTGAGGGGCCACACCGGCCCGTGTCTGTGTCCCTGTGGAGCAGACAGAGACAGAAGACACACAGCGCGTTCCGGCAGGGGAACTTCTTCAGAGGGGGCCAAAAATGAGGGGAGTCTGGAGTTCGATTGGGGCTTTGAGTTGTGAGGTTTGGGCACTGGAGTTGGATAGGATTGGGGATTGTTGTTGTAGGAGTGTTCAGTGAAAGGTCTGCGGTTAGGACTTTAAAAAGAGAAGAAAAGTTTAGGACCTGGTGTTGGGTTTGGGTTTGAAGTTTTGAGTTTTGTGCACGTGGGTTAGAAGAAGCGTTCACTGAGTATGGTTATGTGGTTGACGAAGGCGCCGTGGCCGAATCGGTTAGGCGCTGTACTTGTGACCCAGTGTTCACCAGTGATCAGGGTTTGAGGCCCTGTTTCGGCATGGTGTTGTGTCCTTGGGAAAGTCAGTTCACTCTGATTTTCCTCACTCCACCAGAAGCGAACGGGTACCTGGCTTCTGTTGGAGAAGATTAACAGCAGCCGAAGGAGAGGATTGGGCCCCGCCTTCCTGTGCTGAGCCCTGGACACACGTGTGTTGTTGTTTGTGTCGGGTCGGCTCTGAAGTATGATTAATGCCCCACAGCGCCTTTCACTTCAATCAAAGTCTATTCATGTAGTGTGATTTTGTGTGTCAACAAAACTGATTTTGTTGTGATGATCCCTCCTGCACCCCCACTCCCCGCCCCCCTCAAAGCATCAGCAGTGTAAAAACTTCTTATAAAGAAACTCAGAGACTGACGACAGGTAGAATCAGCAATGTGGATCTTAAAGCTCCCAGCTTTCAGCTCGTTAGAATTTGATGCGAAATAAAGTGTTTGTTCGAAATCAAAAGAGTTCAAAATAATTCTACATTATATTATCCATACAGTGTGTGCAGAGAGAGAGAGAGAGAGAGAGAGAGAGAGAGAGAGAGAGAGAGAGAGAGTGTTATTAGGTTAATTATCATTAGGTATATTGTCATTGTTGTCGTTCAGTGTTCTTGTTTTTGTTGTTATGACTATTGGTGTTGTTGTTCTTTATCTTGGTTTTCTTCTCTCAATAGCTGAAAAAGATAAAATAAAATTTAAAAAATAATTAAAATACTTGCATCGTCGTAATCTGAAAATGTTAGTACTTGAACATTATATATTCGATGTTCATTACTTTGTAGTGGTCATTGTGAAATATCATCTGTTGAGAATTGTTGGAAGAAAAGTATATATATATATATATATATATATATATATATATATATATATATATATATATATATATATAAACGAAAGAAAAGAAGAATAATTTAAAAGTTCTGTCTTTCACAAGCAGTTATTCTCGTCTTACACATGACACGGAAAAACGTACCGATGCTTCTCTTATCTAGGGGACACAATCTGCTACATTGTGTCCTTTTGTCGATCTGTGTATGCAGTTACATCCCTTGTCATTCACCATTGAGTTTGTTTGGCACTCTGAACGCACCAACACAAATAAAGATTCTATGTGATTCTTATGTACCTATTATTTTCGTGAGCGATGTGTAATCTGGTGCCCTATTTAGAGAATATGCGCTGTATAGTTCTTCACGGGAATTCCATTCCGCTGAGACGGTGCAATCGGGAAACGATGTTTCTCTAGCGCGAAAGGGTAACCCACTCAGTCGAGTCAGTGGAAAAAAAGCAAAGATTGTGGGATTGTTTCCAAGTGAATATTATTCGTTTGGGCAGGAGTGATAGTGCCTGTGAATTTCAGTTTCACTTTCAAGGTGTCAAATGGCGCGGACTGATCCATACGTCACACCACACCTGCTTTGGAAAAAGGAGCAATTGCCTGACCAGCACGCTGGATCTGGACACACCTTGACAGCCTGCCCTAGGCTTTTGTACAGCACTGACATAAAATGAAATAACATTACTAAACATAATAAACAAATAGGTAAATACATTAAGATGTAATAAAGTTAAAAATATGTACGTAGAAACGTAGAAAGCAAAGGACCGCAATAAAACACTAAAATGGGCCACGCTCAACGACCCGTGGGCACACACACACGCGCACATTCACACAAGTGGAAATAAAAATCACACACACACACACACATCCCTACCCTCAGCCACCCACACACCGCATCCACCAATGCAAACACGGTTTATTGATGATGACCTCTGCTGCAACCTTAACCTTCACGGTGTCCGGCCTTCAGAGGGGAAGGTCAGGGGCTGAAGAGGACGGAAGAGCGGGCCCGTCATCCGTGTGGACAGAGGATGACCAGTCACACACGGCAGTGTCCATCTGATCAACATACCGACCAAGGCGAAAAGGGAGGCAGCAACAAAGATACCGTGCCACCCACAGACGTTCTTGGCCGCCTTCACCACGTAAACGTCAATCAGTGAACCGAACACCCCAGTGAACCCCAGACAGCCCAGGTTGAAGGTGAAGTTCCTGGCGCCTAAGAGGAGGAAGATGAGGGTGTACTGCAGCCCGCAGCTCCCCCCCACTCTTCCCCCCTCCCCCCGACACACACCCCACACCTCCCTGCCGCCATGAAGGAGATGAAGACCACGAAGAACAACGTGACGGCGCCCACGTACTGGGACAGGAGCAGCAAGGCGGACCCGATGGCTGGTGACGACACACGGCAGGAGGCCCTGTCGGTCGGCCAGCCCTGCCCACGGAGGAGGCTCAGGGCGGTGACCACAGCGGTGAAGGAAGCCAGAAGGGACGACAGATGTTCGCCGTGCACAGGGGTCTGTTCGTAAGCCTTGCAGGACTGGAAGACCATGTCCACACTGAGACCCACGAAGAAGCAGAAGACGGTGATGGTCCACATGGTCCGCGACCGGAGCAGTTCCAGGGGGACTGAAGTCCTGTATCCTGTCTGCCTCTGCCTTGTCTGCCCTTGTTGCTGAACATGACGATGAAGACGACGACGACGATGATGTCAACAAGGCGCTTTTTCCAGCACTGCTCTGATCCCTGTCAGTGATGTCTCGGGCTGGGGCGCTGACATCATTAGCTGGCAATGACGATGACGGCTCGGAAGTGACATCAATTCATTCGGTCTGACGTCACTGTCAACGCCGAGCCGAGGCGGGTAAGACATACCCAGAAGCAGGTGATCAGAACCGCCACCAAGCATGAGGTAACAGGTTGGGACGTTCGTTGTCCAAAACTTGTGCCTGGCTGAAGTACCAGTCCTGCTGGTCGTGGAGGTAGACCTGCAGGTTGTGGGGGGTTGACCCAAGCAGTGATCACCTGGCCCCACAGGAACCCCTCCCCCCTTCCCCGGACCCCGCCATGATCACCCCGCCCACCAGTCCCCGTCTCTCGGGCAGCTACTGCATGGGGAGACAGAGACAGGCGGGGTGGAGAGGGGCCTGGCCACGCCCTGCACCACGCCCAGACACACCACGGTCAGGGACAACAGGACCGGATGCCCCAGCTGGCACCCAGGTAGGAGCCACAGAACAGGACGGTCCCCAGGAAGCAGAACCCCAGGGCAGGTGTTTTTCCAGCAGGCCCAGGAAGGGCATGGCTGCCGATGCAGAGACGGCGTAAACGGCTGTGATCCACAACGTCACTGTGTACCCTACTGACGTGACTGTAGGTGTGACGTCAGGTAGGGCGGCGTGTAGCCTGAACTAAAGGTAACCCCCAGCGAAGACTGCACAACGACACACGCCACACAGGTCACTTCCGGAAACAGTTCTGTCCCCTTTCGGACGCCGCCATTTTGTTGTCCAGTGAACTGTCACCTTCCAGCAGCCCAACAGCAGCAGCGCTCTCCACTTCCCAGTCAACACAACACTCCCACCGTCAGCACAACACTCCCCACAACACTCCCCCGTCAACACAACACTCTCCCGTCAACACAACACTCTCCCCGTCAGCACAACACTCCCCCGTCAGCACAACACGCCCCACAACACTCCCCCCGTCAGCACAACCACAACACTCCCCCCCCCCCCCCCGGTCAGCACAACCCCCCCCCCCCCCCGGCGTCAGCACAACCACAACACTCCCCCGGTCAGCACATCCCACCCCCCCCCCCCCCCCCGTCAGCACAACACTCCCCACAACATTCCCCCGTCAGCACAACACTCCCCCGTCAGCACAACACTTCCCCTCGTCAGTACAACACTCCCCACAACACTCCGCCCGTCAGCACAACACTCCCCCCTGTCAGCACAACACTCCCCTTGTCAGCACAACCCCCCCCCCGCCCCCCCCCCCAACCCCCCCCCCCCCCCCCCCCCGTCAGCACAACACTCCCCTCGTCAGCACAACACTCCCCTCGTCAGCACAACACTCCCCACAACACTCTCCCGTCAGCACAACACTCCCCCGTCAGCACAACACTCCCCACAACACTCCGCCCGTCAGCACAACACTCCCCCCCTGTCAGCACAACACTCCCCTCGTCAGCACAACACTCCCCACAACACTCCCCCCGTCAGCACAACCCCCTCCCACCCCCCCACCCACCCACCCCACCCCCCGTCAGCACAACACTCCCCTCGTCAGCACAACACTCCCCTCGTCAGCACAACACTCAGCACAACACTCCCCTCGTCAGCACAACACTCCCCTCGTCAGCACAACATTCCCCACAACACTCCCCCGTCAGCAGAACACTCCCCTCGTCAGCACAACACTCCCCACAACACTCCCCCCGTCAGCACCCCCACCCCCACCCCCCCCACCCCCGTCAGCACAACACTCCCCTCGTCAGCACAACACTCCCCTCGTCAGCACAACACTCTCCCCACAACACTCCCCCCGTCAGCACAACACTCCCCCCTGTCAGCACAACACTCCCCTCGTCAGCACAACACTCCCCACAACACTCACCCCGTCAGCACAACACTCCCCCCGTCAGCACAACACTCACCCCGTCAGCACAACACTCCCCCCGTCAGCACAACACTCCCCACTGCACTCCCCCCTCAGCACAACACTCCTCAGTCAGCACAGCAGATGGCGAGATGATGGTTCCTCGGGAGGTCCATAGACCTTCCTCGTCTGAATTCATCGTTGTCTGCAGTGATAGAATGCCTTCAACATTCAGTTCTGCTCCGTGAGGGTCTGTTCGTTTCATCAAGCAATTTCACGTTGTCATCTTCCATCTTTTTTTTTGCGATAAGCAGAACGATGCGTTTGTTGCTGCCCCAGGGTGTTCCGGACTGAATCACTTTAGTGTGGGGACAACCCCGTGCATGGGGTGGTCTGTCAGTGGAAGGATCAGTCAGTCCTGCTAATTGCCTAGGTCACCAAGAAGACTATTCGAGGGCTGTACAATACGTATGTGTAGTAAAAAAAAAAAAAAAAAAAAAGTATTCAAAACTCATTCTGGCAAAAACGAAATGGTACCGCTGGGGAACAAAAAATCAAGGAAACTGGAACAGTTGTAACAGTTGTATATAACTACCATAACAATAAGTATAACCATTTGAATGTATCAACCTTTTGTTAAGAATAGACATATTTCATTCCATCGGTTGTGGTTCAAATAATTACCACGACGTTTTTGTGAGGTTGTGAATGTGAGGGTGGGGATATGGGGGCCGGGTGTGAGTGTGAAAGTTACACTGACTAGAAGAACACAACTGATTAATTGTTCATTCAACGCAAGATAACGGAAACGAAATTAGCTGAAATATTTGCACATACAGTAAAACACATTTCAGTGCATTCAGTCAAAAACTGAAACCCCCAGATTACATAAACATATCTGCATTTATCGCTTTGTCAAACAGTTTACAGTTTTATAAAACCTCCTCAAATTTCATTAATCTAATCAAATTGACCCTTTTTTCCTGTCTCGAAACTGATATTGCAGGTGTGTACTGTCCCGACTGTTATCTGCATGTTAACTTCAACTAATGACATAGTCACTGAATTGGAAGGCTGCGAAGTTTCGTCAGTACAAGAATAACTTACGTTGTGCATTGTTTCATGAAAAGCCCTATGTTTGTGTTGAAAACAAAATACTGAACACACTTTGCCATCTCACCTCCCCGGCTTTCATGTTTTCCTTCAGTGACATGACACTCTCAGCAATACGCCCGTTCAGCGGTCAGCAATATATTCACGAGAAAAAGCGCGAGAAACACATTCAGTCAGGACGCGGACACACATTTATGACTGAGTGGCTTTCGTTTTCTTAAATTAGGATGGTTGGATTTAGAATATTTCTAAAATTGTTTCACTCAAAAAATCTGTCACTCTCCTCAGTGCTAGAGATTTACCATAGAGGCGAAGAGGATTCTTGGCATGGCCAATGGAAAATGTACAAATCATAATTATGGAGAGAGACTGTGAGTCATGAGTTCCATCGCCGACATTTGCAGTGCTTGGCCGAAAAAAACAACAAAAAACAACCTGAAAGGCATTCCACATTTCGCCAAAACTTGTCACGTCTCATCTTTTTCCGTCTTCAGCTCAGTGGCACACATAAGCACACACATACGAGCGTCATTCAATAAATAAGGTGAATTTTTCGGTATAAGGAGCTTACTTTTTATTTTATTTTTCAACGTAGTCTCCCAGCACTGTCACACACTTTTCCCATCTGTGCACAAGCTTCCGTATTCCCTCAGCGTAAAAATCTTTGGACTCATGTCTCAGCCAGTCGCTCACAACACTTTTGACTTCATCGTCACTTTCAAACTTCGTGCCTCTCGTGAACGCTTTCAAGGGACCAAACAGGTGAAAGTCTGAAGGGGCAAGGTCTGGGCTGTAAGGGGGATGAGGGAGCAGTTCCCAGCCCAGCTCGTTGATGGTCTGCACCGTTCGGGCTGCTGTGTGAGGCCTTGCATCTTTGGCACCCACCGGCAGCTGACCTTCGAGTAGCCAAGGTCATCATGGACAATTTTGTGTGCTGTCCCAACAGATAAGCTCAAAGTCCTTGCAATGTCATCCACTGTCACCCTTCTGTCAGACTGAATGAGGTCATTGACTGATTCGATCACCTCAGGAGACCTCACTTCTGTAGGCCTTCCAGGCCTGTCTTTATCCTCAACACTGCTCCGTCCTTCTTTAAACAATTTAGCCCACTTGTAGACATTTTTTCGGCTGAAACATGTGGCACCATACACAGTTGACATTCTCCTATGAATTTCAACTGGTTTGCACCCTTCAGCAACCAAAAACTTGATAACTGACCCCTGTTCAATCCTGGAGCATGCTTCTTGGTCGGCCATCTTTGTTAATCGCCAAAACTCTCAAAGTTTTTTTAATCTGCAAAACAAATTAAATCCATGTGAAAAAGAAGTAAAACAAACCCCCCCCCACGCCCCCCCCCCCCCCCCCCCCCCCCAAAAAAAAAAAAAGAAGTAAGCTTCTATCTGTATTAGAAGTCCTTATACCGAAAAATTCACCTTATTTATTGAATGACTCTCGTACATATGCACATACATACACACGCACACACATACACATACACACGCACACACATACACATGCACACACATACACACGCACACACATATACACCCTCACACATACATATCATGAATCAGATACATATGCATTCTTACAAATTGTGTCGCAACCTGTCCCAGCGTAACGATACCATGAATGGTGACTTTGTTGGGGTATGTAAGTTAATAACATCAAAAGGGCGTGTTTTGTATCAGTGGAACAGGGTTTTTTTGTTTGTTTGTTTTTTTAAGTCATACACACAGTATCAGTTGTCACGGGTTTGTTTCAATGTGTTCACAATGCTGCGGTAAAGATTTCTTACTAGTATTCATCCTTGGGCTGTTAATTTGTGTCCTGGTGCCGTCAGTATAAATGAATACCTAGCTCACCTTAATTATTAATTTATCCCGTCAATGGCACGTGACTCACATGTACACACACACCCACATACCCTCACCCACCCACCTACACACACACACACACACGGGTGACGCTCACAAATCTAAAAATAATAGATGGATAGCGAATACCTTCTTTGAGCCCCTTTGCAAAGCCAGTGGAAGTGTTCAGCCATTTTGCTTCTCGTGTCAGTACAGCACGAAGCGGTGACTTCATATCTGTAGCTGAGCGCTCAGCTGGCTTCACGGCAAGCTTTCACTTGCTCGCGGCGTTAGTTAAGCTGACATTCATGTGTGTGGGTTTGCGCCACGAGTCACTGGTAGATAGACTATATATTGGCAGATTTCAATCAAGACACAACATTTGGCATGTCGCAGGGGCAAGCATAACACGATATCATTGAAGATACACAGTTACAGTTCAGAAACTACCACCAGTTAGCAGACGACTTGTCAACGGACTCAGTGACGGCTGGATACGAGAACAAACATGGCGTCCGGTCAGTGGCTTCAGCTTTCCTGGCTAATGAGCTATCCAGGTAAAAAGAACAGTGGGTGACGCTGTTTCAGGAACATCGATCGAACAATGATATCACGCACCCACTATGACTCAACACCGTGTTTCAAAAACAAAAAACAAAAAACCCCAAAAAAACAACAAAAAAAACAGTCGGCATGTTATTCAGGTGTGTGGGTTTGCGCCACGAGTCACTGGTAGATAGACTATATATTGGCAGATTTCAATCAAGACACATTTGGCATGTCGCAGGGGCAAGCATAACACGATGTCACTTGGTCATCACTGACTGATAACACACACACACACACACACACACACACACACACACACACACACACATCCTGGGCCCCCTCCCCCCTTTCCCTGTGAACGCCCCATAATAATAATAATAATAATGGTATTTATATAGCGCTGAATCTTGTGCATAGACAAATCTAAGCGCTTTCGCACCAGTCATTCTCACGCACGCATAACTCCACTGAAAACAGGAGAAACTAAAGACAAGGAAGAGGCAGGGAAGGGGGGCTATTTTGGGAAGAGGTGGGTTTTAAGGCCAGACTTGAAAGAGCTGAGTGTGGAGACTTGACGAAGCGAAAGAGGAAGTTCATTCCAATTGCAAGGTCCAGAGACAGAGAAAGAATGGCGGCCAACAGTCGAGAGTTTGAATCTCCCTACCCCCTTCACCACCTAACACCAGTCTTAGTGAAATGACGTAAATCGACGAACACACACAGACACACTGAGACACATACAGAGACGTGCGCGCGCGCACACACACTGACACACTGACACAGAGACTCTCTCTCTCTCTCTCTCTCTCTCTCCTGCAGTCTAACCCGTTCACTCTCATTTCAAAGTTATAATTATGTACAAAAGTGGTTTTACTCTTGAGGTTCCAAGCTGATGTCTCATGCATGCTCCTCAGTGCAGCAGCAATTATCTGATTGAGCCTTCCTCCCTCACAACAGGTTTCAAAACATTAACAATCAAAACAAACAAACAAACATACACACATACAAACAAAACAAAGCAAAGCAAAATTAACGCTGATGAGTTGTTTCACGTGCCGGACAAACTGCACAGTTCTACTTTTCGTGTGACTCGATTCCTCAGGAATGTACGAGTCAGATCGAGACTGTCCTTAAAATAGACCATGTATGACTGAGACATGGGAAACACCACCAGTTTGCCATATATGGGCACATGACATCATAGAGCGTGCGCGAACGTTCCAGGCGGCTCGTGTAGGATGAGGGAGCGAGAAATCTCATTGGTGCTTTTCTGGTTCGTATAGAAACAGGAAAACAAACAAGGAGAAACAAACTCACGCGAGTTGCTTCTCATTCATTCACAGGCTCAATCTAAACCGGTTGAGTGTTTATCTTGAAGGCAGTCGGTCTTTCGACAAACTGTGTTCAAACCAACAAGTTTTGTGTTCGTCAGCGCTGACTGATATTTGCTGTTGCTCAGTCATCTTTTATATTTGTCAACAGCTTATGCCAGTGAAAGAAAACAGACTAAAAAGTGCTCTGATCGTGATTGCTGAGCTAAAATCGTGTCGCATTTGGACGGAAAAAGAATTGACTCAAAGGCCGACTCATTCCCTTACACTGGTGACACAGGAGGTTTTGGTCAACACAGTGAATGAGTGTCGCTTCCGCCCAATATATTTGGTTCATCTGACGACTTATTCAGAATGAGTCTGTTTGCCGACAAGTGGACTTCGCCATTCAGCAACAACCCTTTCAGGTTGGACGACTTTTACACCACTTCATTCGGGGAGTTTAGGTTGGGATCGAACTGTTCAATTTTCAAAAAACAACCAAAGGTGGAAGAAGACTGTCAACCATTAGAAATGAAGCTGAGAAACGGTTCTATGTTCACTGATCGAGGATTTTACGATCATTTTGATTCCATTTTCCACGACCGAAGCAGACGATACGATTTGAGATCAGCTGCCTCTGACTCCAGCAGACGGTCGCCCCCACCGACTGGCAAAGGGAAAGAGTACATAATTCCCATCAAATTCAAAACGTCGACACAAGATGCAAACCAAACGTCCAAAAATTCAAGGACGGAATCGGCTTCAGCTGCTTCGAATAGTTCGACACCAAGGGCTGCATCAGGACGGGCGATAGAAATTCCGATAGTGGTGGAATGTCCCAGTCCATCTCCAAGTACTAAAACCAGACGGGACAAATCTCGCTCGCCGATTTTGTTGAAAAGTTCTACAGATCCGACGTCAAGCTACAAGGTGTTGACGCCAACAACTGAAGAAATCGGGGGTTTACAAAGAAAAGACAATTCTGGTGATGTTGTATTGGATAGTGATGTCTTCTTCGTGAAATCATCGCACGCTGATCCACAAAAACAGTCCCAATCCGTGAAACCAGAGTCGGATATTGAAGTTGTTGAAATCGAAGATGATGATTCCTTTATGCGATCTCTTCGTCGGAAACCTCTTCGTCATCAGCAAAATTCATCATCAATATCTTTACAAGGACCTGTTTTGGTGAACCGCCGTTCGCGTATCACTGCAGCTAGCACCAAGAAGCCGACAACATCACCTGAAGATAACTCGGTCAACAACAGGGACGAAAGAAGCCAGTCACAGAAAGAACCAGAAAGTAAACGACAATTGTGTAGTCATCCAGGACGATTTGACGTGACAGCAACACCTTCATATCCCATCTACGATTACTTGAAACCAGAGTGAGTACTGACGTGACATTTTCATCAACTATGATTATGTGTGCTGGGACACGGGCATGTGTGTGTGTGTGTGTGTGTGTGTGTGTGTGTGTCAGTGTGCGGTGTGCCTGCGTCAGTGCGTGCGTGTGCGTGTGCCTGTTGGAGGGGCACTGAGGGCGTAGAACTATATATGTATCTACCGGTGTGTGTGTGTGTGTGTGTGTGTGTGTGTGTGTGTGTGTGTGTGTGTGTGAAAGAGACTGAGGTAGAGACAGTGTTATTACTCCACACACGATTTGGAATTTTATTCAGTTTACTCCTTGCTCTTATTTAACTCTTATTTTGATTCATTTTATAGCAGTAAGATATCATGTGTTGGCCTTCGATATTCGTTCAGTCGGTCTGTTTGTCTGTTTCCAATCACTATGTTCCGAACCGCACAGACAGACAGACAGACACACAACTTGAACACACACACACACACCTCACACACACACACACACACACACACACACACACACACACACACACACACACACACACACACAGAGAGAGAGAGAGAGAGAGAGAGGAGGGGTCCGACAGTACTTATGTAATTAATGACTCATCAGGGAAACGCCTACCCACAACTTCGATGGGTTGGTTGATTAAGGAACAGATTACTCCCAAGGGAGTGCATGGCTCGATCAGTTTATATATCTGCATAGGTCGGTGAACTCAATTAGCCGTTGCCATGATAGTCACGGTCACTGACTTACCGCTGAAAGTCAAGTTGGGGTCAGTCTGAAAACATACGCTGGTGATGAGTGTGATGAAGAGCTGAAAACAAAATGCATCATGCACATGTGCACACGAGAGAGCGAGAGAGAGAGAGAGAGGGAGAGAGACAGGGAGAGGTGAGGATATTGGGGAGAAAAAAGTGAAATGTGTACCTGGCTTAGTATGTGTGTGTATGTATCAGTGCGTGCGTGTGTATGCGCGCGCGTGTGTGTTTATGCGCGCGTGTGTGTGTGTGTGCTTTTATTTTCTTTCTAAGTCTATGTGTCTGTGTATATGTGCGTATGCACGCATGCCAGTGGGTGCGTGTATGAGCGTTTTTCCCTCAGTTTCCAGTCAACGTACCAAACCCATCATACTACATTTTATCTGTTCCATTGGTATTCTTTTCTCTTTGAAATTAAGCCGATGTCTGGAAGGAGGGGGATTGGGAGGGTGTGTGTGTGGAGGGGGGGATGGTGCAAATCGTCCCATACTTCTTGCCCTTCTATCTGACTTATTTACAGGGTTCACAAAAAATGAAGGAACACTTGGGAAATTGCACAGTTTCCATCTTGGGGACATAGTGAATTGATGTTAAATTTTCAGCAAACAGCGGTATATGTAGGCAATGTAATTAGCACCAGTCATTACTAGAGGTTCTTCCTTGTACGTGCACTTAATTTTTTTACAGTGAAGATTCACAGTCATCGTTTTTAAACCACTGAATAATTGAAAATGTTCGGCTGAAACATTGAAATTTGCGTATTTTCTATCTGTTCGTGGTGCAAGTGTGCCTGAAACAGCCAATTCAGTGTGTTCTCGATTAATGAGAGGGCATTTTGTAGATCATATGGGTATGCAGCCTGCATGATTTTAATCATTTTCAATTATCTTTTGACATTTTATTAAAACCTGCATGCTTTTATGGAGTGGTCTTTTAACTGTTGTCGTCTGTATTAGCTTTACTCAGCTTTGCTCAGTTTCTGACTGACTGACTCACCCTCCTTCCCCCGGCCACCTCCAGTCACCTCTTCCCCACCCCCTCCCCTTTTCCCCGCTTTAAACACCTTTAACACAAAAACAAATTCATGTTTCGGAAGTGAGGCAGAACGACTGGGTTAGAGAGAATACGAATACGAAATGCTTTATTCAGATTTAGGCCTGAGCCCCTAACAGAAGGGGAATTCCTATATAAATCACACAGTAATTTTTCCAATAAAATAGTGTCAAATATTTACTCTTTATATGATTATTGTTATGAACATTAATTTTATAGTTTATACTATAATCTAAGTTATAGTTGTGCGCAATCGTTTCAGTTGATTCTAAGCAGCATGGGCTTTTATATATCTTAGACTGAATATATATATCATCCTTACATATATAGTCATGAAGAATAGGACAACAAAACATAAAATGAATTTCATCTTTTGAATAAAAACGACACAGTACTTTATCGACTCTTCTAGAGAGTGACGGAGAGAGAGAAGGGGGGAGGACAACATACGTTCGCCTACTGGTACTCCTGGCAAGACAAAGGCTCACAACATCTAACCGTTGATTTTTTTGCAAATAAATCAAGTCAGTGTATTGTACCATTCAATGCTGTTTGTGTGCGTGCGTGCGCTGGTGTGCTTATTTGTGTGTGCACACGCTTGTTCTTGAATGGTGTGGGGTCTATTTGATGCATGTATGTTTATGGATGTATAGCTTTTTTTTCGTTAACGCCACCAGCTCTCTACGTCGGAGGTGTGAGTGTCAATCTGCACTGCTACCACTACCACCACCACTACTGCTGCTGCTACTACTACTATTACTACTACTAAGCTTCGACTGTTATCATTATCATTGTTGCTGTTGCTTAATCATTTATTTATCTGTTTATTTTCGTTTGTTTTGATGTCCACCAGACTCGCCACCCAAGACAGACAGATCGACTACATACGAGGAGACGGCAACTGCTTTTTCCGAGCCATCTCCAAAGCAGTGTACGGCTCAGAGGCCTATCACCCCGAGTGCCGACAGGCCGTGTGTGACCTGATCCACGCTCACCCTGACCTCTTTCGCCAGTACATTGACCACAGCAGCATCACAACGCACATCATCGACATGCGCGTGATGGGCACGTGGGCCACAACCTGTGAGATATATGCTGCGGCCGCCTTGCTGGGCAGAGAGATCTATGTCCTTGCTCCTTCCCCTTCCAGTGACGCCCAATATCATTGGCTGCTTTTCTCGCCGCGCTCTCTCACGGGGCCATCGATTGGAGGAAGCTTGCGTCGGCAGCGGGAGGAGGAGGGTGGGGATCGTGGGGATCCGTGTTACGTGACGCTGTGTCACACCAACGCCAACCACTACGACCACATCACGCCAATAGCCGCCTGCTGCAACTGCCAGCTGCCGGTCCCCAGACTGAACGGCGTGTCCACGGTGCTGGATCTGACCACGTCTGACCAGGAGGAAATCCTCAGAAAGGAGTGACGTCTGACCAGGAGGAAATTCCCAGGAAGGAGTGACGTCTGACCAGGAGGAAATCCTCAGAAAGGAGTGACGGCAAACACCCTGTAATACACAGACAAAGTATGTAAAGAGCCTGAAAATACAGACTGGATAAAGAGAGAGCGTGAAAATACAGACCCTGTACATAATTATGATATACAAAGAGCCTGAAAATACAGACACTGTGTTTACAGATTGGAGGCACTGTGACAGAAGCAGTGAGGCGTTTTGACGTCTGATCCAGTGTTCACCATTGATCAAGGTTCAAGGCCCCGTTTTGGCATGATATTGGGAAAGGCGCATTACTGTTGATATTTTCTCCATTCCACTCAGGTGTCAATGGGTTGTGGGTACTTGACTTGGGTTGGGGAAGGTTAAAACGGTGGGAGGGGAGGACTGGATCCTATGCCCAGCCCTTGACACAGTGGATGTGAATGCACTGCCCAGATGGCAGTATGCGATGGGACCTTCACCCTTTAACTTAGAGCATTTGTCTAGAGTCTTGGTGAAGGACGTGTGTCAGGTAGCTGGGAGAAACAAGAGGTTTACGGAGGACGGGGGTTTAGCAGTACAGTTTGTTCATTGGTTCAGTGACATTTTGGATCTGATTGCAATGAATCTTAAATGAATGAAAGGCCACAGTCTTATGTATGACCTCAGACTGCGAGGGAGTGAGAGATATATTTTGTATGATCATGTCACCAATTGTGAAGAGCTGAGGATGAAGGATTGAAAGATACAGTTTGTATGTGCGCGATGGAGAGTTCATGACACAGGAGTGAGAGAGGTAGGCTACGTTTAGTTAAGGAGGGTGAAACTGAAGGAACGACAATTTTAGAAACGTTTTTTCGTTACTCCCTTTCATAACAAACAAGAACAACGACAATTTAATGCTGATTAATTGTTCATACCATTAAAGCTGACATGATTTTTGTGATATACGGGAAATAAAAGAAACAACACAAAAAGCTTTATTGTTGTTGGAAACAAATGCACCGACAAAAAATATGCTAAAAGAGAAAACAGTTTATTAGCATTGGATGATGAATACCGAGGAGAGATTTTTTATAAATCAAAATATGAGCTGCGTTGTTCCAGGATGGACCTGAGATAAAGTGAATAACCAGCGCGGGCAGAACAATCAATGAGCAATGCTCTGTTCATTAACCCGTCAGTATAAAGTGGGACATACCATCGGATCATATTGGAGCTCCCAAGCGATAATAGATATGTTTGATGCACACAGCTGACTTAACACCTTTGAAATTGATTTGACATGGAGTTGAAGACGGTATACATACTTTAACTTGATTTTGATTTTACGTTTATTGAGTGAGTCGTGGTAGAATTGGTGCATTTAACTTTGTTTTAATCAACATTTACCTTGTGTTCTCTTCGACCGGTTTTAAGAACTGACGGCGATCAGTCCTGTGTGCTGGGCGGGTCATGAGCAACATCGTTTGATTTGAATTGATTCGATTTGATTTAATGCATGTGTGTTAGTCAAGGTGAAAAAAGAGCTCGGAAGAAATACTTCAGGGAAACAGAGCGAAAGATTATGATTCCGCTCTCAGCCAGGGATGGTTTCTGAAAGAATAGTGTGTGCGTGTGTGTGTTTGTCTGTGTGTGTGTGTGTGCATGTGTGTGTATGCGCACGCATGTTAGTGTGTGTGTTTACATGACCACGCCCATGCCCACTTGTACTGAAAGAGATAACTTATTTTGTCTGTGAACGGGTATTGAAAGGCATTGTTCTGTATAAAGTGAATGTAATATAAATGTGCATGCTTTTCATGTTCTTATGATGTATGCACAGCAACCGAAGTCATAGATGTAATTTAATGGTTATTTATTTTTTGATCTTCCATTGTTTCACATTGATGCCATACGGGTGTGTGTGTGTGTGTGTGTGTGTGTGTGTATAACACCTTCAAGTGCCCTGAAGATTATGCCGTGAGATTTGATTTTATGTTGGAAAGATAGGAGCAGGGGAAGTGTGTGTGTGACAGTGTGCGTGTGTGTGTGTGCATGCGTGAGTGCGTGTGTGAGTGCGTGTGTGAGTGCGTGTGTGTGTGTGTGTGTGTGCAAACAGATGACATTGACATATATATCGGCTTTCTAGTTGTAGACTGTGATGCTAGGTCGCTGGGCTTCAATCGTGTTTTCTGTGATTATCTGGTCAGCCGGTAAGTGTGTCAAAACATAAAATGTGCAAAAATAAAACTGACCTGGCCAAGCATTTTGTGTATGTCATTATTCTGTTTTTCGTTTCGATCCTTTTTGTAATCGCACTGAAAAACAAACTTGCCTTGTACCCGATACACAGGTGCATGCATGTAGTGTGCCTGTGTACACATATCTTGCACATTTCTGAAAACATAAAATTTTGAGTGGGAATACGTTAAACTTAACACTAAAAATTCCGAGAGAGTAAACTGACTAATAGCATACACACAAATGCACAGTTGCACGCATGTCAGGCCTACACAAGGACGCACTCACACGAGTACCGCGCGCACACACTCGAACTCGAACTTTAAATAACTAGGCCATTCTGCCGCTCTCAAGCAGAAATATGGAGAAAGGAAGTTTATAAAAGCACACAGTAATGATTGACAAACATGGATGTCAGAGATACTGATATACAAAACTGAGCACATTGCAATGATGTCTCTGATGTCAGAGATATACAAAAGCACATAGCAATTATTATTGACAAAAAAAATATGGATATCAAGCGTGGAAGTGGAGTGGGGGTACAATCACACATTGACAGAGAAAATGACAGAGAGCGAGAGAAGAAGATTTTGAATCGGTACAGGCCACACAATCATATTGTCGAGTTTACACACGTCACGGTTTCTCCTTTGCAGTCTCCACAACCAGTGGAACAAACCAGCTCATGCTTTCGTCAAGTGCACTGTGCAGTGCCGCAACCAGACTTAATGTTGAACACTGAGACAAGCTGCATCATCGCCGGGAAACATAGATTGTCTGAAGGCCATTCTGGGACAATAATGCTTCGAACAAGAGATAAGTGAACCCGGTTGTTTCGCCGGCTTATCGTAGTTGGAGAGGAATGATTCTTTCGATTCAAAATACACCATGTCACATATCATAATCAAGTTGATTTCGACACTCATTTTGCCATGTCTTGGTGGGTGTGCAGTATCCTTAGTTGTGGTCATGTTTCAGTTGCTTTGCCTGTGTTTCCGAGACACCGTACTCAGAACAGATCTCTGTCAGCTGCCCGTGTAGGTGGATCCACACTGTCAAGGAACTTTGTTCAGTGAGACCCACCATCTAAAATGAAGAGTGCTCTTTCTCGAGGTAAGCGGGAGCTGCACGGATCATCAGCAAGTTCAAATAATGTATTGTCTGCAAACGAGGACCTTTTTGCTTCTCGAGGCAACCTTTATGCATCAAACCGGCACTGCACGATATTGAACACTGACTGAAGATTTTCAGGCATGCTCTGTGCAACACTCAAGCCGGGTATACGTACCAGCATCTGGAACAACAGCAAAGGATCAATATTGACAGGCTCTTCTTTGACCCCCACAACCGGTTCTTTGTCTCCGAGAGTGACCACTTTGGCCTAAGTCTTTTCTTTCATTTCTTGTATTGTCACGGTTACCAAGAACACTTCTGTTGGTTTTGTGGTCCCGGCAGATTTTTTTTTTTTTTTTTTAAATACCAATTTCTCTTTAGTTGACTGAATCAGCACTGACACCAGGCTCCATCTAAGACTCTGCCATCGATATTGACTAAAGTAACTATGTTCTGCAGCATCAGCTGAAATGGATATCCTTTCAGCAAACCAGAAACCCGGTAGGAGTACAAGTGATCAGGGTCGAGGTCTCACTTCAGTTATGACTTGACTTGACTTGACTTGACAACGGTTTAGGCCTCTCCCGAGGCCTGTTCGTGTTCCAAAAAAAAACCCAAAAAACTATCACTGAATTGGTTGCATGAGTGACGAGCGCGGCTAGAACAAATCAGTTGCTCTGACAAGATGGGTTGTACAGACCAGGTAGGCCCCTCCAGTGTTTGTCTAGGCGGCTCTTGAAGGCGTTGACTGACGGCGCCAGGACCACGGAATCTGGGAGACCGTTCCACTGTGTCACCACTCTATTAGAGAAATAGTTCCTCCTGACATCAAGGCGAAAGCGTTGTTTCTGGAGCTTTCAAGTGTTGCCTCTGAGGTTTCCACTGAGTGACGACTGGAACACTGGCCTCTGTAAATCATAATGTCCATGGAGGTATTTAAATACTTCTATCATGTCCCCTCGCAGCCTCCGGTGTTCCAGACCTGGCAGCCCCAGTAGTCTCAGTCTCTCGGGGTAAGGCTTCTCTTTCAGTGAGCCCAGGAGTTTTGTTGCTCGCCTCTGGACATCCACGATATCACTACATAGCGTTTTGTGAAACGGTTGCCAGACACAATGGTCATATTCCAACAGTGGTCGGACGAGGCTCTTGTACAACTGAACAAAAGTTGTCTCAGTCAGAAAATCAAATGATCGCCTTATAAGTCCAACCATTCTGTTTGCTTTATATGTCAACTGTGCAACATGCTCTTTGAAACTCAGTTTGACATCAATGAGCACTCCCAGGTCCTTTTCACTTACAGTCTCTTTCAATGTCACCCTTGTACTGTTGCCCTCTTCATTTTTGCTCGTCATGTAGTATGTTGCCTCTGATTTCTGCCCCCCCCCCTCCCCAGTTTCATTACGCTGCATTTCTGTGGATGGAACTTAAGCAGCCACGTGTCAGACCAGTGCTGGAGTTGGTCAAGGTCATCCTGAAGATCTTTTGGTCCCGTCTCTGTGTCACTTCTGTTGAAGACTTTGGTGTCATCTGCAAACATTTTTACTGTGCTCTTTACTCTGGCTGGGAGGTCGTTGATAAAAACAACGAACAAGATTGGCTCGAGCACGCTCCCCTGGGGGATGCCACTGCTCATGTGACTTCCTGTGACTGCGTGCCATTGACAATAACATGCTGCTTCCTGTTGGTCAGAAAGTCCTTGATCCATCCCAGCACTTTCCCCGTGATACCATGGGCTGCGACCTTTGACAGAAGTCTACGATGGGGCACTGTGTCGAATGCTTGGGTTCACTGAATTTTGATAGCAACCCCTGTTGGTGACTGCATGTTTGAGTCAACTTGTGCATGTGCAGGCGTGGACAGAAGCCACAGTGAGCGTTGTCTTCCTTCAATCGTGTGCTTTTTGTTCACTGAAAGACTTGCTTCATTCTGGGAAATTTAAACTTTTAACTGCTTTAGTCACCATTGAATCAATGTGTTTCTTCCAGTTTAGTTTTGAAGTAAATAGGATCCCAAGAAATTTTATTTCCGACTTGAAAAATATTTCACGTCCTCCTAAAAAAATCGTGGTAGTTTGCTGGGATTATAACCATTATTAAAGAGGATCAAATGTGTTTTTTCTACAGAAAACTCAAAACCATTTGATTGCATATAGCTACTCAGTCTATCGAGTTCACCCTGAAAATGTTTCTGTACATAATTGATGTAATGTAGGCTTGTCCTTTTCCTCAAGGATATCTGAATCCATATAGCAATATCATCAGCATATTGAGCCAGCTTGGTAGATGATGAAAAACATGTATGTAAATCATAAAGCATAATGTTGAACAACAATGGAGAAATAATGGAACCCTGCGGGATTCCCATGTTTATAGGCCTAGAGGTTGATAAAGTTACTCCCACTTTTGCCACAATATATCTCCCACTTAAAAAGGATTTAACATAGTCATAAACATGACCCGACAGACCAATTTGTTTCAGCTTAAATAACAGTCTGCTATGCCATACTCGGTCGTAAGCTTTAGTAAGATCGAAGAAGGACGCAAGGATACTTTTCGCTTAGAAAACTGTTTTTTAATTTGGGTAGTGAGACGGGTCAGATGATCAATTGTAGATCTTCCTTCCCGGAATCCAGTTTGAGCTGACGGAATTATGTTATTTTTGTCACAGTAATATACCATTCTAATATTTACAATTTTCTCCATGACTTTCCCAACGTGGGAGGTAACCGAAATAGGTCTATAACTCGAAGCTTCTGTTCGAGGTTTACTCTGTTTTAACACAGGAGTTACAATGGAAGTTTTCCATACCTCAGGGATTTGTCCACATTCCCAGTACTTTTGAAATAATGTATGTAATATATTTATCCAGTTTTCTGGCAAATGGTTTAACATGGTGTAAGATACTACATCCTTACCAACTGACACATTTTTGTTACTCAACAAATGAATAGCGTTCTTGACCTCCTGTAAAGTTATTGCCGAGTTGATTGCATTATCATTTTGTGGGGTAGGATCTCTATATTTGTCACTGATTTCTTCTTCCTCTCTTAAAGTCTTTTGTTTAGTTGACAAACTATCCACACTACCTGTTTTAGAATACAGACAAACAAATTCTTCAGCCTTCTCTTGAGGGGACAGAAACTCTTTATCTTTCGTTTTAATAGGATAGTCTTGCAGAACAATGCCTGATTTCATTTCTTTCATTTTGGCCCACACTTTCTTCATATCCTTATGGTCAGATACTTCATTCAAACAGAATTGTGACCAGTATTGTCTTTTTTCTCGGGCTATGATTCTATTCGCCTTAATTTTCGTGTAACACATTTCTTTATGAGCGGCTTCTTTTACATCTTTGTCAGGTACTTTTCTGAGTCTTAACCATGTTAGGTATGCTAGTTTCTTTGTATTTACAGCCTCTGCACATGCATCATTCCACCAAACATTTCCAGAAAAAGTGTCACTCCTCTTTGAACCTTTTTTGGGAATTGCTATTTCAGCAGCTCCAATAATTGATTTTTGAAAGTTGTTATAAAAAACATTTAAATCTTCACAAAAAATTTCACTTTCAGAAATGTTTGTAAGATAGTTTTGAAATGTTTCCCAGTTTGCATATTTGTAATTGAATTTTGGGATTTCGTCTTCTCCGCTGTATTTAGATATATTACAATCCTTAAAAGACAGTGTGATTGGCACGTGATCACTGCCTAGTGGATCATCCCTAGTATCCCACTGTGCTGTTAAAGCTAGAGATGGTGATATGAAGGTTAGGTCAAGTGCCGATGCTCTATGATGAGCCACATCTGGGATACGTGTAATCCTCCCATCGTTAAGTAAATGCAACGATGAATCAACAATATTTTCAACAAAGTTAGGATGAGATATTATTGACAATCACTATCCCAGAAGGGCGCATGGGAATTAAAATCTCCCCCGACGATCCATCTTTCTTTTGCGCAATTTAATGTTCGCAACCAATTTGTATTTTGCTTACTTGGACCTTTGGGATAGTAGACTGATGCAAAATGTATGATTTGATTGTTAGAGACATGCAATTTTACAAACGTAGCTGACATCTTTTCAGTATAGTTTGAAATAGGAGATGGATGGACACTTGCGTAATTCAAACCACACTGCACGTAAATAGCTGTACTAATCTTGTCAGAATCTTCGCTTATATGATAAACCGGAGGATAATAATAACCTTTCAGATTCGGTAATTTGTTTTTAGTAACATTTAAGGACTGAAGAAGAATATGATGAGAGTTTTCAAAAAGGTAAGCACGCAGATTATCAATATTTGTACTCAAAGAGCGGGAGTTCCATTGCAAGACTGATAGATTCCTACATGTTATTTGCAACTTCTTAGTCATTTATCAGCTAGAATGAATCGTAGAAAAAATATCATTAGATAATGAGATATCCGAATTTAAAACTAAGATAATGATAGATAAAGGGCCTTATACTATCAAAATACAAGGTGATGAGGTGTTCTTCATGTAGACAATGTGATGACTGATTTGATGCAATGTTAGGTATTTAACAAGATGTAGTTTTATCTCCTCGGATGACGACGTAAGAAGGTCTTCATATAGACCAGTCGTTGTCTCCGCTGATGACGACCTCTGGTAGTCATCATACAGTCCAGGTGTTGTCTCCCCAGATGGCGACGTCTGGTGGTCGTCATGCAGACTAGGTGATGACTGCTTAGATGGTGATGTTATGTATTTATGTGGACTAAGTAAAAATTGTAAGTCACTCTCCTTGGGGACAAGACTCCAAAATTCTTTTACATTTAGCGACATCTCTCGTAAGATCAAGATTGACCTACGGTCAAGAAATTTTCTTTTCTGCTCCGCCGACGTTTCTAAAGAAGCTGCGAATAATTGACAGTAAAGCTGTGAAACTGGCTTTAGGGGTACCTGTGCATACTAAGACCTGAGAAGCCTATAAGCTTGCGGGTATTCTACCACTAGATGAAATCAGAAAATTAAGTTCTGCTAAATACATTGTGAGATGTACAGCAGTGGATGATTTTGAGGAATTAAATATTAGGTCTGATATTGATTTTCCAAAAAATGCACAAAATAATTCAAATCTACAAACCATTCGCACATATGTGTCAGATATTTTAAATTCTTCAGACATTGATTTGCATGATATGGCACCTCGTGTTCTGGTGCCACCTGTCCCTCCCTGGGAGTTAACAAAAGCAAACGTCAACATATGTGCTTCTGACACAACAAAAGGAGAATCTCCACATATAATAGCAGCATCTGTCAGAATTGAATTAGAAGAAAATTTTGATTATCATTTAAAAGTTTACACTGATGGCTCGGTCCTGGATGATAGCAGTGCAGGATCTGCTTTTGTCATTCCTGACCTAAAAACAGAAAAATAATATGATTTAGGTAAGGGACATTCAATTTTTACAGCTGAATTGGTGGGCATCCTTATGGCTTTAAATCATCTTGTTGATATACCAATCATAGTAAGTAATATCCTATTTTGTGTTGATTCTCAGTCTGTCTTAAAAAAGTTTGCTCTATTTTGAGAATAATCAAAGAGAAGATTTATTGTTTGAAATTAGGTATTTATTGCACTCCCTATTTGTGAAGGGTACAAATGTTGATTTTTGTTGGATACCATCCCACACTGGATTGGGCAGCAAAAAGGGGAGCAAAAAATCATATAGTTAGTATAAAAGTATATTGCCCATTGTCATACAAGGAAATAAGCAATATACTAGAAAGAGACTTTTATAGGTGCTTGAATTCAAGTCTAAAACCTCGTCAGTTGACTCTCTCAGACTTTGGTCCGATTCGCAGACCAATTCTGAGTTTAGCTCTCAGACTATTATCAAATTCATTACGGACCAAGTATTGTCCTAATGTCAAGTGCATATGCTTTAGTAACCTGACAATTGAGCATATAATTTTTCACTGTGTTTTGATGAAGCCTTTTGTACACGAAAGTGTGTCTTCACAAGTGACTGAGAACGTTGATGTTTTTGACTTTTTGCATTCATTATCAGTTGTTTCGCTTGTCAGTTTAACGACTTCTCTTTTACGAAGTCCTTTTTAAGTAATTTCCTGTAACTCTTTTTGCATTCATTATCAGTTGTTTCGCTTGTCAGTTTAACGACTTCTCTTTTACGAAGTCCTTTTTAAGTAATTTCCTGTAACTGTATTTAGAGTTGTTTTGTTGTTGTTTTTTTTCTTCCAAATTTCACCCACATTTTTACCCTCATTTGCCCAGTTTCTCCCAACCCTCCATTCATCCACATCTCCCACCCCTTCTAACCGATAATACTCAGATGTATTCATAAATACTTTAACAAAATGTCTTCAATCACCGATATGTGTGACGGGACATTAAACAAAATTCCTCCTTCATTCTGGGATGCGGGGTTCGTTCCCACGGTCGGCCGGCGGCTGCACCATCACGTCCCTGATAAATCCGACCATGTCGCGTGGTTTTTGTTTCTTTTTCGTTTTTAATTGGTATATACTGGTAAAACAGTGGGCAATACAAAAACGAGTTAAACGGAAAAATAATATCTGTAAAAAAATATATGTATATACGAGCCTGCCAGGATTCGAACCTGGAATCTTCTGATCCGTAGTCAGACGCGTTATCCATTGCGCCACAGGCCCTCGCTAGAAATCTGTACTTTTTTTTTCTACATAAACATAATAATTTTGCAAAATGTTTCACGTATTTTTTGCACGTTTTCTTTTACTGTGCGATATATTTTGGGAACCGTATAATGAAAATGATGGATATATTGTTGAATACATGTTTTATGATCAACGGAACCTAAATTTACAGTCATCTTTGCAGACGATTTTTAAGGGAGGCTACTCTTACTCGTACCCTGAACACCAAGGGGACGAGCACATTGCGAAAATGGTTTCTTTCAACAGGAATGATCCTTGTGGGGTTATTTGTGTCATCGTGACTTATGCAGCAATCCTATATGCGGACTATGTGATAGTTAGACACCTCATTCCTGTTATGTCCCACACGTAAGCGAAAATGATATTTTGATGCTGCATTTTTATCAGTACATACGTCATAATCATTACTTTCTGTCGCATTGTTGACTCTCATGCTCATTGCCAAATAAAACAGTTGATATGTCAGTAACATAATTCTTTATAATACGTTACGGGGGTATATTTTGTCAGTTGTACCTGGTTGATCTTGTTGAAAACGAGACAAACTTACCAATAAAAATGATTATGAACATTATTTGTCATTGATGTCATAATCCCGAAAACATTTTATTTGTTACATGAAACTTCAAAACGTTGTTTTTTGTGTTTGTTTTTTTAACTATTATTTTATTTCATGATTTTACAAAAATAGATTAATGGAGATAAAAGTTCAGTACTGGTTCTGATTACATTCGCTTCACATGTGTACTATTACTGTAACTTGGCAACAGTATTGTGAAACCAGCATGTTTCCTATTGTTGATTCATGTAAACAAAGGTATTAAGTGAGTTATTTAAGTCCTGATCTTACTCTTTTCAGTCTTTATTTATTTTATATGAATACGGCACATGATTTTAACCATTACTCCTTGTGCTACCTATCAGCTATCTTATTTGTTAATAAGGGGCACAGAAAAATAAACCAATTTCCTGAAAAAAGGAAGCACCAAGTTCGTTTCTGTTTTGAAAAAAATGTTGAATGAATTATCATTATTATTATTTTTCTTTTCTTGTCCTTGTTTTTATGTATATTTTGCTGCCCTGTCAGTATCACCCACACTGTTTCAGTCCTCCATACACAACCACACCCTGGTTCATTTGCTGGCAGTCCATAGGGAACTGACGCTGTTAGGTTGCCAGAAGGCCACACACAAGAGGAGACCCTTTACTGCTGTCAAGTCACTTTTGTGGTGTTTAGTAGTGCCTGCTTTGATTAAACATACACAGAACACCACCTACTAAGCCCCTTCTGATAATCACTAGGTGTCAGAGCCAGACTGAGTGAATTTCTTCTCAAGAGTGGAGACTGTCACAGTGTCCCTCTGATGACAGTCCTCAATATGATCAGTCTTCCACTATCAGATGGAAGACCTTTACAGGAACTATCCCCAAGATTTAAATTGGAGGGGTATCGAAACTAAAAGACGATAAAATCTTGGACATTTTTTTCAACATTGATGATGAATGAGGATGATGATTATAACAATACAGATGCAGAGGTCCATTTTAAGTTTTGGATGACTTTACAATTGAGTCTGAACTATATTTTTCCTTTCATAAAAATTGTATCCAGTATTATCCAGGCAAGAGAGGTGCAGATGCCTTGCAATGTGGGTCAGAAAATTTTACATTCCTTAAGATGCAGTGAACTGTGAGGAGGATGATAATTGACAGTGTGGTCTCAATCTTCCTATTTGAGCCCATAGCACAATCAGCTCTGGATAAGAGCTGGCCACAGGCAACCCCCCCACACCCCCTACACCTCTTCTGGGACTTGAACCAGCATCCTCCTAGTCATCAGTCCATGGCACTAACCACTTTGCCATGGTGGCTGGTCATATGATTTTCTCCTCCCTTTGTCTTTTTGTCATTTCCCCAACATGAGTATAAAATGTAATCACCCAGTCTTGTTTTAAAAGAATATGGAACCTAAAGAAAGGCTGTTAATTTGTCCTCCAAAAATTGCCCAGCAGACAGAACTTCAGAAAACAACTAACAACCTGTGTTTGTTTTGATTATTTGATTTTAAAAAAAATATCAGTGCTTAGTGTTCATTTAGAAGTTTAACACTTCACTGCTGTGAAAGATAAACGTCACACAAAGATAAGCATCACACACACACACACACACACACCCCTAACCCCCCCCCCAAAAAAAAAAAAAAAAACAAAAACAAAAAAAAAACACCAACACACACACACACACAAACAAACAACAACAAACCCACACATACATGTTTATCCTTGGCTTGACAATTAGCTTGAAAATAAAAGCTATCCAATTTCAAGCTAAGACATTCAGTTTTAAAATTGATTATTTCAGATTATGGGGTGCTATAAACGCCGTCATCTTCAACGTCATTGTGTTTCTCATTGCGGCATCTCACCTGCAGGCAGTGCTGTCAGACCCTGGGGTGATCCCCCTTCCCTCCGCCAGCATGGACTTTTCTGACATGCACTCTCCCCAGCCACCAAAGGAAAATGTAATGTTCAGGATTTGTGTTGTGTTATGTTGTGTTGTGTTGTATTATAATATAGTGTGCTGTGCTGTGTTGATATTGTAATGTGTTGTAGCGTACTGTATTTTATTGCATCACATTGTATTGTGTACAGTTGCCAAAGGAAAACATAAGGTTAAGGAATTGTGTTGTACACACACACACACACACACAAACATACATACACACACACACACACACAAACACACACAAGCAAACAAAAACAGACACACCGTGGTGTGCACACACACAGACACACACACACACACACATGCACGGACACACCGTGGTGCGTGCACACACACACGCATACGCACACATGCACGGACGCACGCACACACATACACACGCACACACACACACACATACAAACACATATTTTCTCTGAATCGTTAGAAATAGAATGTATGTAATTATAGAATTTATATAATTGAGTATGCACAGCAGATGTTTGCCTTTATAGATCTCAGATTGTTAAAAAGGATGTGATTCTTAAAAAAATTCTATCATTCATTACATGTGCAAACATTTATCTTCACTGAATAATGAGATAACGATAAGAGGCAACATTTGAATTGCACTCAATTTTGGGTGAACTGGAAAATGTGTAGACTGGTTTTGTGGAGATTTATTTATAAATCAGTTGGAATGATGGAATGATGTTGATGTTAAACGATGTATGAGTAAAAAGTGTTCCTTGCAAGGAAAATAAAGAAAACATAAAAAGAAAATTGAAAGACTTATTTAAAAAATAAAAAAAAGACAGAAAGACCAATAATTCTTAAATTGAAATAGTTTGTTCAACCGGTTGACTGCTGCTGACAAGTTTGCTCATCAGTGAAAGGTAGTGATCTTATGGATATAAGACAGAGCTTAAAGGTCAGGACACCATTCACCATTCTGTATTTAAACTTCTTCCTCTTGAGAGTATGCTACCTAAGTTCAACAGCATCAAATTCAACTCCATCATTCAAATCTGCACAAAAAGCGGAATATGCAGTTAGAACATACACCTCACTGGTCTGATTTCACCCAGGTTCAGCAGTCAAGGGGTTAAACTGTACATATCAGTCATGAATAATCTTATCCTGCTGTTATTACAGATGGACGGATGGACAGTGTGCATGAAGTGTGAAACGTACAGACCTCCCCGCGCTCATCACTGTCGTATCTGTCGTCGCTGCATTCGTCGCATGGATCATCACTGTCCATGGTGAGATGTGCATCAGGCTGTGGGGAGGGATTCATCTTTTGACTCTGCTGGAGTTCCAAATGATGAACTGTGCTGCTGTTGAGTATTTGCATCAGTGAAGGGCTGTCACCTCAATGAGATGAGACAGAGCTTACAGGTCAGGGTGTCAGTGAAGGGCTGTCACCTCAATGAGATGAGACAGAGCTTACAGGTCAGGATGTCAGTGAATGGCTGTCACCTCAATTAGATGAGACAGAGCTTACAGGTCATGGTGTCAGTTAATGGCTGTCACCTCAATTAGATGAGACAGAGCTTACAGGTCAGGGTGTCAGTGAAGGGCTGTCACCTCAGTGAGATGAGACAGAGCTTACAGGTCAGGGTGTCAGTGAAGGGCTGTCACCTCAATGAGATGAGACAGAGCTTACAGGTCAGGTAGTCAGTGAAGGGCTGTCACCTCAATTAGATGAGACAGAGCTTACACGTCAGGGTGTCAGTGAAGGGCTGTCACCTCAATGAGATAAAGACAGAGCTTACAGGTCAGGTAGTCAGTGAAGGGCTGTCACCTCAATTAGATGAGACAGAGCTTACAGGTCAGGATGTCAGTGAAGGGCTGTCACCTCAATTAGATGAGACAGAGCTTACAGGTCAGGGTGTCAGTGAAGGACTGTCACCTCAGTGAGATGAGACAGAGCTTACAGGTCAGGGTGTCAGTGAAGGGCTGTCACCTCAGTGAGATGAGACAGAGCTTACAGGTCATGGTTTCAGTGAAGGGCTATCACCTCAGTGAGATGAGACAGAGCTTACAGGTCATGGTTTTGGTGAAGGGCTGTCACCTCAGTGAGATGAGACAGAGCTTACAGGTCAGGGTGTCAGTGAAGGGCTGTCACCTCTATGAGATGAGACAGAGCTTACAGGTCAGGATGTCAGTGAAGGGCTGTCACCTCTATGAGATGAGACAGAGCTTACAGGTCAGGATGTCAGTGAAGGGCTGTCACCTCAATGAGATGAGACAGAGCTTACAGGTCAGGATGTCAGTGAAGGACTGTCACCTCAATGAGATGAGACAGAGCTTACAGGTCAGGATGTCAGTGAAGGACTGTCACCTCAATGAGATGAGACAGAGCTTACAGGTCAGGATGTCAGTGAAGGGCTGTCACCTCAATGAGATGAGACAGAGGGTGTCTGTTCCCTTCTTTATCTGGACATCTTCGTCTTGCAGTTGCAGAAGTTTTGATTGGTGAAATCAAAGACACTGTTCACACTGATCTCATTTCAGCAAGGTTCAGTGGTCACAGGGTTAAAGATGGGGCAGTTATAAAGATTTTTGTGTGAGGAGTTTGCATATTTGTAAATGTATTGCATACAGTATATCATATTATTGTGTATTGAAAATACATATCACATACACACACACGGATATATATATATAGAGAGAGAGAGACAGACAGACAGACAGACAGAGAATATATTTTATACAAGAAAAGTTTCCAATTTATTTCATTCTTTCAGCTTTCTTGACTTGATCATATGTGATTTTGTAAGCTGAGGATGTGGCTTTTGTTTTTGAAGGCCTGTTCATTTTGGGCTGTCAGCCTGACAGTCTCAAAGGCTTTTCCCTTTCTTTTCGTTTGCTTCATTTATTTCATCTTTTTTTCTTCATTCTGCTTTTCTTTCTTTTTCCTTTTTTTCTTTTTTTTGTGTGTTTTTTGTGTGTTTTGTTTTGTTGTTTTTTGTTTTGTTTCACTGTTCACTGTTCTTCTCACCTCTTTGTCTTTCTTTCTTTCTGTCGTCTCAGCTTTTTCTTTCTTCTCTTTTTTTTCTCCTTCATCGTCATAATTTTTTTCTTCCCTTCTTAATAAACTGTTCAAGTTTTAAACTAATCAGAGACTTTAGCTTTCATGGGATTTGACAAAAAACAAGTCTGAATACAGTGAAAACACACACACACACACACACACACACACACACACACACACACACTCTCTCTCTCTCTCTCTCTCTCTCTCTCTCTCTCTGTCTTGCTCTCACACACACATTTGCTGCTAGTTGCTTGTAACATAATGAATGAATGATAAGTGACTAATATGTAAATAAATTGAAGGATAAAGGGAAACGTAAGAAAAACAGCTATGGAGAAATCATCTTTTGGGTTCATTGGTCTGTCTGTGTTTTTGTAACATAATAATATTGTGTAAATTACATATTTTGTTACACTTTCTATAACTTGTGATGTGTTAGTGAACATTTTCCACATGCTAGGAGGGTCAGTACAGAGTCATTGAAGTTTGGAAAAATGAGTTACATTTCCAGGGTTGGAAAAGACTTGAGAAAATATGTTTTGCCTTTCATGAAACCCTTTCACAGTACCAATCATCAAAGAGTTTAATACATTTGAGAAAAGTTGACCAATGAAAACTGAAGATTGATTAATACTGGAATATATACTGATGTGTTTCATCAGTGGTGTAACAGACACATTCTTATCACTTAGTTTGGCTTTGTGTTTGGAAAATGTTCAGTCTGGTGTGGAAAAGGTCTGGAAGTTATGAGTTTAGTTTGGTCAGATCTGTGTGAACCATACCCTATAGTGGTGATTGTGCTTTCAGGATCAACAGTAGTGGTGACTGTGCTTTCAGGATCAACAGTAGTGATGATTGTGTGCTTTCAGGATCAACAGTAGTGGTGATTGTGTGCTTTCAGGATCAACAACTGTGTTGGAGAATACAACCAAAAGTTTTTTCTTCAGTTCCTGTTCTATGTGGGTGAGTCTGCCTCAGCACATGTGTATGTTGATGCATACACACATGCACACACACACGCACAAACACACACACACATGCAGGCAAGAGCATTTACACACATGTGCAGACAGACAGACACTCAGACACACACACATAGTGACATACACACACATTGATACTACTTTTAAGTTTGTGAATGGCAACATCTGTGTTCGCTTATTTCAGTGAGTGAGTTTTTACACATCTGATAAATCTTGTCTTGCCTGTTACATGTGTCACTTCACGTCTGTTGGTGCAACCAAAACTCTGTGCTGTTGTCTTCTCAAAACTGGATTATCTTAATTCTCTGCTTTCTGCTTCTCCACAATAGATTATTGATAAACTGCAGAAAGTCAAACATACACATAAACACATGCAGTGATGAGTTGTTTTTTGCCCAGTGTGACCTGATGTGAGTGATGCAGGAAAGCCTTACTTACAGGTCTGGCAAGCATTCACGCCCTGACCATGATCATCGTCAGCTGGATTCTGGATCCAGGGATCAAGTCTGAAGGCAAACATGTTAAACTGTATGTCAGTTTCTGTTGGGAGTGTGTGTGTGTGTGTGTGGGTGTGTGTGGGTGTGAGCATGCACATTAGTGTGTGTGTACGCAATGTGTGTGTGTGCATGTAAGTGTGTGTGTGTGTGTGTGTGTATGTGCGTGTTTGTGTGTGTGTGTGTGTGTGTATGTGCGTGTTTGTATGTGTGTGTGTGTAGGAGGAATTTTTTGTTTAATGTCCCGTCACACATATTGGTGATTGAAGACATTTTGTTAAAGTATTTATGAATACATCTGAGTATTATCGGTTAGAAGGGGTGGGAGATGTGGATGAATGGAGGGTTGGGGGAAACTGGGCAAATGAGGGTAAAAATGTGGGTGAAATTTGGAAAAAACAAAAAACAAAAAAAAACAACAACCTCTAAATACAGTTACAGGAAATTACTTAAAGGACTTCGTAAAAGAGAAGTCATTAAACTGACAAGCGAAACAACTGATAATGAATGCAAAAAGTCAAAAGCATCAACATTCTCAGTCACTTGTGAAGACACATTTTCGTGTACAAAAGGCTTCATCAAGCTACAGTGAAAAATTATATGCTCAATTGAGCGTGTGTGTGTGTGCTTGCATGTGTGTGTGTGTTTGTGTGTGTGCGTGCGTGCACAGATTTGTGTGTGTGTGTGTGTGGGTGTGTGTGTGCATGTTTGTGTGTGCTGATATGTGTATGTGTGTTTGTGTGTGTGAGTGGGTGTGAGCATGCACATTGGTGTGTGTGTATGCAATGTGTGTATGTGCATGTAAGTGTGTGTGTGTTTGTATGTGCATGCATGTGTGTTTGTGTGTGTGTGAGTGTGCATGTGTGTGGTTGTGTGTGTGTGTGGTTTGTGTGTTTGTGTGTGTGTGTGTGTGTGTGTGTGAGCGTGCATGTGTGTGTGTGTGTGTTTTCCAGGACTCATTCCATTTTGCTGGTGATTGAGTCATTGCTGTTTGGTCTGTTTGTCATTGGCATTGGCTGTGATCAGGTATGTTAACAGTTATTATATTCAGTTAAATTACATTGTATCATACTTTATAGTGTATTGTATTTTATCTTGCTGTATTGACATTGTATTGTACTGTATTGTGATGTTTTGTATTTTATTGTATCACTCTTTGTCACTACAGATTTATCTGTGTGAAATTCAAGTTACAGTTCCCAGGGAGAGTATGTCGCAACAGTGCATCAGCACCCATTGTTTAACTGTTTCCTTGCCTGTGCTGATTACACACACACACACACACACACACACACACACACACACACACACTGAGCACTGAGGATGATTACCAGGACCCTTTTTCACCTTGTCAAATCTCTGCACTGCTCTTTCAAGTCTGGCTGTAAAACCATCTCTGTCAAAGTAGCTCCTCCCCACCCTCCATTTTTCAGTCCATGGTTTCTCTAGCTTTCTCTCTTCTTGCTTTCATGAGTGATATCTTTAATCCTTTGTTTCAGAGTTTGGTGCCTGTGTATTGTCAGTGATTGAATAAACCAGTCCTGAGTCTTGGCACTTCGATGCATGTTTAAGTTGGGTGTGAAAGCACTTTGATTTGTTTCCGCACAAAATTTAGCACTATATAAATGCATATGTTGTTGTTATTATTGTTATTATTTTGTTGTCATTTTTTGTTTTTATTATCATGATGACAGTGATGTTGTTGATGATGATGATGATTAATATAGAGTTTCTTCCTTCTTGCAGATGATGATGATGATGATTAACATAGAGTTCCTTTTTTCCTGCAAATGATGGTGATGATGATGGTGGTGATGATGATGATGATTAACATAGAGTTCCTTTCTTCCTGCAGATGATGGTGATGATGGTGATGATGATGATGATGATGATGATTAACACAGAGTTCCTTCTTTCCTGCAGATGATGGTAATGATGATGATGATGGTAATGATGATGATGGTGATGATGATGATGATTGACAGAGTTCTTTCCTTCCTGCAATGATGGTGATGAGGATGAGGATGATGGTGGTGATGAAGATGGTGATGGTGATGAGGATGATGATGGTGATGATGATTAACAGAGTTCCTTCCTTCCTGCAGATGATGGTGATGATGATGGTAGTGATGATGATGATGAGGAGGAGGAGGAGGAGGACGATGATGATGATGATGATTATTAGAGTTCTTTCCTTCCTGCAGATGATGATGATGATGATGATGTTGAGGATGAGGATGATGATGATTAACAGAGGTCCTTCCTTCCTGCAGATGATGGCCATTCTGAGGAACACAACGCTGGTGGAGCAGGTGAAGAAGGAGGGACCACGTCGACAACACAAGTCCAAGATGGCGCTGTGCAGGGAAGTCTTTGGACGGGGTATGTTATTTTTATTTTCAAACCTTCTTGTTATTTTTTATTTCTATTACCAGAACCACACCCCCACCCAAGTCCCCTCCACACACACACTGCTTTGAACAGCTCCTGCCTTGTGACTGGGTAAAATGCTGTGTAGGGTTGTACACTGACTTCAGACGTTGATCCATAAGGGGTTGAGAATCTCCAGTCATTTTATTCCGTTAGAGGACAGAATTTCTCATTAACCTTTCATTGTTGAGGTCATTGTCCTATACTTTTCTTTGACAGCTCAGACATTGCATGTGGCAAATTTCAGTGACAAGTTGATCCTTCCAGACTTACCATCATCGCATATGCAACCTCAGCCAATGTTTTAGCCATTGATAAACCAGGATGTAACGTCTTCTGTGCATGCAGGAAAGTGTCTGCTTCTTTTCTGCCATGTTTCCAGCCATTTCTCCATCTTTCAAAAAAAAAAAAAGGCACTTCTGGGGATCAAAGATTTATGGCCAGATTTTCAGGACAAGGACTGGAGGATACAGTGCAATGAAAGTTCAAGCCAACAGTTCGGAGCAGAAACTGCTGTGATCATGACAGCGACTATGAGTGTCATTGTTGGCAAACCCTAAATGAAGTCTTTCAGTTCATTGTCAAAAGTCTTTAAACGTGAGCCATTGACCTCAGCACCCCACATGACAAGCTAATCTGCATACATATAAAAAATAACGTCGCAGGCAATACAAGTGGAAATTTTTGGAGCAAACTTTATCACAACAGTGGCTTTTTACTGCTGCTGAAGTGATTGAAATGCTTTAAACTGAAGGTTTCGACATCAACAAGGATGATAAAGACGTTGAATAAAGTATCTACAGTGAAGAAAGCTACCAGCAAGAAGGTACTGACAGTGACTCAGCTTCTGAGGGCTGTGAAGAGGGAGGGGGTTGGGCAAACACATCGACGTGAGGAGAGGGGTCAGTGGGTCAAGTACAGCGAGTTTTATTCAGTTATTTTATGTTTTGTAATTTTTGTGACTTTTTTCCTAACCCTAACAAATCGGTCATCTGTAGGGAAAAGCAAGGGAGAAAACTATTCATCCCGAGTGAGTTGAAAGAAAAAAAAAAGGCCAATGAAAATCGCTCCAAACCGCACAAGAGTTGGTTCAACAATGAGAAGGATATTTTCGGTTCATTAGCAGGAAGTGCTGACTAAGTTTAGTGTTAATTTTGGAAGAGTAGCGCAAGTTTGTTAACTCTTATACTTAAGATGCCAGTTGGCGCCAGCAGCATTCTCCGTACAAGTCACTGTGCGGCGACTACGACCAAAGGGTTAACTTTAGATGTGATCTGGAAAAATATGCGGACTGATTGTTTTCATTGTCACATTATCTCAGCATGAAGAGGACAAATATCCCACTATGTTTGGGTCAGAACATTTGTCCTGGTGCTATCTATGTGGATGTACACTGCTGGATGTATGTATTGTTTTTTTCTGTTTCAGGTCATCCACTCACTTGGTTATGCCCCTTGACGCTGTCGCGGTCTCGGCCCAGTGTCTTTCGACAGTCTCACATCATCTGACCCGCACACAGCGCGCACACTTCCTTCATGTGGCCCTGTGTGTCTGTCAATATCCCAAGAAACCTGTTAGGGCTGCTCCTTCAGGGAACATCCCCCCACAAACCTCCCCACAAACCTGTTAGGGCTGCTCCTTCAGGGAACATCCCCCCACCCCCAACATCCCCACAAACCTGTTAGGGCTGCTCCTTCAGGGAACATCCCCCCACCCCCAACATCCCCACAAACCTGTTAGGACTGCTCCTTCAGGGAACATCCCCCCACCCCCAACATCCCCACAAACCTGTTAGGACTGCTCCTTCAGGGAACATCCCCCCACAAACCTCCCCACAAACCTGTTAGGACTGCTCCTTCAGGGAACATCCCCCCACAAACCTCCCCAGAAACCTGTTAGGACTGCTCCTTCAGGGAACATCCCCCCACAAACCTCCCCAGAAACCTGTTAGGACTGCTCCTTCAGGGAACATCCCCCCACCCCCAACATCCCCACAAACCTGTTAGGACTGCTCCTTCAGGGAACATCCCCCCACCCCCAACATCCCCACAAACCTGTTAGGACTGCTCCTTCAGGGAACATCCCCCCACAAACCTCCCCAGAAACCTGTTAGGACTGCTCCTTCAGGGAACATCCCCCCACCCCCAACATCCCCACAAACCTGTTAGGGCTGCTCCTTCAGGGAACATCCCCCCACAAACCTCCCCACAAACCTGTTAGGACTGCTCCTTCAGGGAACATCCCCCCACCCCCAACATCCCCACAAACCTGTTAGGACTGCTCCTTCAGGGAACATCCCCCCACCCCCAACATCCCCACAAACCTGTTAGGACTGCTCCTTCAGGGAACATCCCCCCACAAACCTCCCCACAAACCTGTTAGGACTGCTCCTTCAGGGAACATCCCCCCACAAACCTCCCCAGAAACCTGTTTGGACTGCTCCTTCAGGGAACATCCCCCCACAAACCTCCCCAGAAACCTGTTAGGACTGCTCCTTCAGGGAACATCCCCCCACCCCCAACATCCCCACAAACCTGTTAGGACTGCTCCTTCAGGGAACATCCCCCCACCCCCAACATCCCCACAAACCTGTTAGGACTGCTCCTTCAGGGAACATCCCCCCACAAACCTCCCCACAAACCTGTTAGGACTGCTCCTTCAGGGAACATCCCCCCACCCCCAACATCCCCACAAACCTGTTAGGGCTGCTCCTTCAGGGAACATCCCCCCACAAACCTCCCCACAAACCTGTTAGGACTGCTCCTTCAGGGAACATCCCCCCACAAACCTCCCCACAAACCTGTTAGGACTGCTCCTTCAGGGAACATCCCCCCACCCCCAACATCCCCACAAACCTGTTAGGACGGCTCCTTCAGGGAACATCCCCCCACAAACCTCCCCACAAACCTGTTAGGGCTGCTCCTTCAGGGAACATCCCCCCACCCCCAACATCCCCACAAACCTGTCGGGGCTGCTCCTTCAGGGGGTAAGCACATCACCACAGTGCAACACTACCTTTTTTTCTGAAGTCTGCAAGTGTATTTGTTTTGGTGTTTTCCACAGAAATTTGCTGGGGACAACCTTTTTGTTGCTGTTGGTTCTTTTACATCTATGTGTATATTTAACACAGGACCTTGGTTTATCATTTCGTGATTAGCACCCAGACCTCCACTCAGGGTATAGTGGACAGGGCAGGAGAAGTAAAATTCCCAGTTTGTAAAGGGGACTGGAACCCATCCATACTCACTTCTTAATAGGGTGTGTCACCACTAGGCCACCTCTCCACTTTGACCAGCAACTCAAGTCTCAAGAGAAGAATGAATCACAGGGATCTACAGTACATCACTTCAGTGTTTCCACCTGAGTGGAGTTGTATTTGCTTTGTACATGAATCAGACCCCTGCAGGAATCTGCGTCAATGGATCACTGTAAATATGTTGCATTACAAGTAATTTTAGTAAAAAATTATTTCATTTTTAGGGGAAAAAGAAAAATCAGGGAAGAAACAGATACAGAAAATATGGTGAGTTCAGAAAGTGAGTGAAAAAGGTTGGTAGCAGAACAGATCAGTGTCATCCAAATCAGTGTTGGGGTCATTTCATTTTTTAGTATTATAAATTCTGGGAACTGTTTTATCATCTGTTTTGTGTGTAACTGAAGCAACATTATCAATAGTAAATGTTGTGCTTTTTGACACAATTTTGAGGGTTATTTGACCAATTTTGCTATACTAATGGCAGGTCCACAGAATTGTCTTCAATGATGTGTTCTTCAGTCTGTGCCAAACAGAGAGCCTCTTTTTCTTTTTTTCTTTACCCCCTAAATCTTGCAAACATGTAAATAAAACACATGACAGCTTGAGTTGACGAGTGTCAGTTTGCATTCTTGATACCGGTCATTTTGTTTCTACTTGTATAAAGCCTCTGATGAGAAAAGTGGATTTCATGTGCCACATATCATTTCTCACATGCCTGCATTTTAAAGCGCACAAAAATATTTGTTTCAGTAGTGCACAGAATTTTGGAAGCTTCGGAAATTAGGAAATAATCCAGAGTTGGTCATAGAATGTACTGGTTTGACACAGTCCACATGGGATGTCAACCCACTGGGGATAACCACAGGAGTAAGGCTATGTTCATATTGAGCCCAGCCAGGTTCTGACAGCCAGTTGCCATCAGCCTGACACACAACACATGCACAGCCAACTTTTTGTCAGCTAGAAACAATACAGCACTCTCCAGATGGAAGAAACAAATATTGGGATTCACGCAGCTAGTACATTGAAGGATTCGGTCCCTTGACCCATCGATCTCATCTGTCCACACGAGACAAACAGTTGGCTGGAGACCGCTGGTCACCAGTGTGAACATTTACATGGCGGGAGAGCACAATTCTCAGCCATTTGCTGTCAGCTGCTAGCAGCATCTGTCTGGGCTTAGTGTGAATGAAGCTTGAGGGAAACTGTAGACAGACATCTGTCAGTCTCAGGGAAAGCATGGAGTTGTGTTGGGTCGTGTTGATACAGTGTCAGGTGTGGCAAGATCGCCCAGGACAGGAGTCCCCCCCACAATGTGCACAGGTGAAGTCTGATGCTGATTTGTCTGTCTGTCTGTATGGCTTTGCGACTTTCTCTTCAAGTCTTTTACCTCCACAGAATGTTTTTGAGTGAAACTAAAACAATCCTCATTAATTTTCACTGAACTTGGAACTGTATGTCTTTTTTCCCCTGATGATCAAACAGGATGCTCCCCTCCCCCTTCCTCCCTTGTTTATGTAAAATGTCTGTGCTGTCACTGATATTTATGGCCTCTGTGACGTGTGCCGAGTATTTTGAGTCGGACAAACAACACTAGAACACTGGCAATGAAGTTTTCTTTTAACTATAATTAACACAGCTTGTAACAAAACACAACCAGCAGACCGTTGAACTAACTCTCGAAACGCGATCTCGCATGCGAGACTCGAAAGCGAAAGGACGACTCGTGTCGTCTGCAATGTGACATCATCTTACATCTCCCTCCTTTTAAATGGACATAAAGCACGTTCAAAGTGTGCTAGTAAATTATCTTTTAAAGTCTTTGGAAATAACCGAGGGGAGACTTAAATCAATAAAATTAGCTCATGCACCAAAATTGAACAATGTCATTTTCTTTTTCTTTTTTTTTCCTTATAAATAAAAGGAAATACAGTTACTGAGTTAGAGTAACTTCATGCATAGTACAGGTGCAAGAACTGTCTCAGTATCTGTAGCGGGCAGGAATGTTGACAGCACTTCCACTCCGCGTTGTCCGGACTGGCATTGCTGCTGGATGGGAATCAGGTTGACTTTGTCTCTGGGTGTCAGCCTGAGGTTGTCCTGGAGGTTCTGGGTTGTCTTGAGAACTTGGAACATCAGGACTGGGACTGTCATCAGGCGGCTCAGCAACAGGAGTTCTGGGAGTGTCAACAGCTGTTCCACTGAGGCCACTAGGGGGAAACATAGATGATGACAGACGAAGGTGTTTTCTGTTTCGTCTGTACTGGTTGCCAGAAGAAGTCTGTATAACATATGAACGTTCAGCAACTTGGTTCAGGACTGTTGCAGGGTTAGACCACTTTCGCTCATGATCTAACTTCTGGAGGACGACATCGCCTGGACAAAGTTCTGGCAAGACTTCGAGTTCCATAGCTTTTGTCGAAGTGTCTTTTGTTGTTTCTCTTTGCCCTAGCATCATTCTTAATGACAGTGCTCTTCTTGAACAGTTTTGGTTCAAGGTTGGATCAAAGAGTTGGGAGTGTTGTACGTAGACATCGACCCATGGCCAACTCTGCTGGACTCACTCCTGTCGGTGCTGTTGCTGTGGCACGGTATGAGAGTAGAGCTAAGAATGGATCCTCTTGTCGCAGAATGTGTTTGGCAATCTGCTCTGCTCTCTCTGCCTCTCCGTTTGTTTGTGGAAAGTATGGACTGCAGGTAGCATGTGTAAAATTCCATGACTCTGCAAAACCTTTGAACTCAATTGATATGAACTGTCGGCCATTGTCTGTCACAATCAGTTCTGGGATCCCGTGATGGGCAAAGATGTTTTTCATGCTCCCAATGACACTTGCTGTGGTGATATCTGGGAGATGTGAAATCTCAAGGTATCTTGAAAAATAGTCCATGAGCACTAAGAATTGTTTGCCCTTGTGTTCACATAAATCTGCTCCCACCATCTGGAATGGATAATCTGGTAGTGAAGTTGGAATCAGAGGTTCTCTCTTTTGGGTGGGTTTCTTTTCTTCACAGTGCCTACAGGTCTGAATTTTCTTCACAATGTCTTGACTGATACCAGGCCACCACACTGAAGAGCTGGCTCGTTCGTGACATTTTGTAATACCTTGATGTCCTGCATGAATGATTTCCAGAGTCTCTTTTCGCAGTGATGTCGGGATAACAATTCTGTTGCCCATGATGAGTAGACCTTTGTGTGTGCTCAATTTGTTTCTTATAGCAAACAGCTCATGTAGGTCTGGACTGACCTGACTCTTGTAGATGGGCCATCCTTTCTCTGTGTATTCAAGTGCTTTTTTGAGGACTCGATCTTCAGAAGTCTTGGACGCAATTTCTTCAAGACGCTTGTCTGAAGCTGGCCATGATGATCGAACAGTCGAGGTGAGCTTCAACATCGTCCATCATCTGGTAGATTCGCTGACTTTTCCTTCCTTTGTCTGTCTGTGGGCTTCTTGAAAGCGTATCGGCAACCACTAGCAATTTTCCAGGAGAGTACTTTGCTTTTGGATTGAAGCGCATCAGTCTTATGAGCAGTCTCTGACATCGTAGAGGAGCCTCATGAAGATCTTTTGTGTTGATTTGTGGAATCAGGGGTTTGTGATCAGTTTCAGGTTGAAACAACTCAAGTCCAACCAAATATTTTTCAAACTTTTCGCATGCCCAGACAGCCGCAAGGCACTCTTTCTCGATTTGAGCGTAACCACGCTCTGCTGGTGTCAGTGTCCTTGAGCAGAAGGCTATCGGCTTCATGATCCCATTGTGCTCTTGAAGAAGGACTCCACCAAGTCCGTAACTGCTAGCGTCTGAACTAACAGTTGTTGGTTTCATCAAGTCAAAGAATGCAAGTGTAGGCTCTTGTGACAACTGTTCTTTCACTTTGCAAAATGCTGTAGACTGTGGCTCATCCCATGACCATTCTCTGTCATTCTCAAGCAGCTGACTCATTGGTTGAAGTGTCGGAGACAAATTTGGGATGTAGCGGCCCAAAAAACTGATCATTCCGAGAATTCTCTTCAATTCAGTGACATTCTGTGGGTCAGGCATGTTCTGGATAGCCTCGACTTTGGCTGGATCAGGTCTCACGCTCTCTTCACTGATATGATGTCCTAGGTACTCAGTCTCCCTTTTCCGTAGCTCTGCTTTCTCTTTGTTGAGTTTCAGTCCAACTGATTCAAGTTTCTTGAGTACGCTGCCAAGATGCTTCTCATGGGAGACGTCGTCTTCACTGTATATTAGAATGTCATCAAAGTAACAGATGATGTTTTCTTCACCTGCCAAAATTTCCTCCATAGTCCTCTGAAAGATTTCTGGGGCTGATGAGATTCCAAATGGCAGTCTCTTGTGGCAGTCTCTTGTAGTAGTATCGACCACAGGGTGTGATGAACGTGGTCAGCTTTGCAGTCTTTTCATCCAGTGGTAGCTGCCAGAAACCCGACGTTGCATCAAGTTTGCTAAAGATTTTAGCTTTGTTCAGTTTGTGTAGAACATCATCCAGGGTTGGAAGCATGTATCTCTCACGTTTGACGGCTTCATTTAAACGTTTGAAATCAGTACAGATTCTTACATTGCCATTCTTCTTCAAGACTGGTACCATGAGTGCACACCAGTCAGTAGCTTCTGTGATTTCTTCAGTGATGCCATTTTTCTTCATCCGTCCCAGTTCTGCCTTCACCTTCTCAATGAGAGGTATAGGAACTCTGCGTGCTGTGCCTAAACTGAAGGGCTCTGCATTTTCTTTCAACTGTATTTTCACTGGTTTGCACTTGACTGGTTGGTCATCAAGGTCTCCGAAAACTGATGATCTGATGTTGTCTAACTTTTCTGTTCTCTTGACAAGTCCAAGACCACAAGCTGCACTGTGACTAAGAAGATTGTCAGTATCTGCATCCACAACAAATATGCACAAATCAAAGTTCGCAATATCACCATGCATCACTGATGTCATAAACTGACCATGGCATTTCATTATACCACCCGGTGATTTCAGTGTTGCTTTACTGGGATTGAGAGAGGGTCTGGGGTAAAGCTTGTTGTACTGGGCCAAGGACATGACAGAAACATCTGCTCCTGTATCAATTTTAAACTGACAGTTTTTTCCACAAATGTTCAATTGTGTGTGCCATGGAGGTTCATTTGAATCAACAGAGCCAAGAAAGTATGTAGCAGTATCTTCAACAGAGGCAACATTGTGGTTGCGGCTGCAGCAACAAATTGAGAAATGGTTAGGCTTACCACAGCTGCGGCATGTCTTTCCCCGTGCAGGGCAGTCCAAGTCTTTTATGTGAGAGTCTCTACCACACCTGTCACACTTGGGATGATATCCACCTCCACCACGTCCACGTTGAGTAGAGTGTTGACCACCACGAGCACCACGATATCTGCCACGATGTTCATTGTGAAAAGAACCACGACCAGCATGTCGATGACCACCAGCGTTGCCATGGGGATTGCCCTGGTAACCACCTGAATGACCACCTCTGGAGTTGTCCCGGACTGCATCTACTGCTGAAGCACGTTGTTCTAACATCTGTGCCTTGACTTGTTCATATTGACGGGAAATTTCTATTGCACGCTTCAAAGTTAGATCTGGTTGCAACTGTAGTTTTTCTGAGAGTTGTCTGTCTATCAAGCCAACAACCAGTCTATCACATATAGCCGACTGTTTATCTGGAAACTCTGCATGTTCAGCAAGGTCATACAGTACTCGTATGTATGTTTCAACATTCTCATCAGAATGCTGACAACGTTGGTGAAAAATAGCTCGCTCATGAATAACATTCACTTTCGGGTTGAAATGTTCGTCAAACATACAAATGACGTCATCGAACATCGTGTCTGCTTCATTTGGTGGTGGATCTTGTCTGTCACGATGTCCAGAATGAATAGTAAAAGTACTGTAAATCTTTTCTGCATCTGCACCCATGCTATAAATTAATGAACTGGTCTGCACATCAAATGTTTCTCTCATCAACTTGGTTGCTGTTCTGTATTGTAAAAACCTTTGACGCCATGTGGGCCATTGCTCTAGTTTGCTAAAATCAAAGTCAGTCAGAGGCTTGAAAGACATAATTTCTTGCACTTATCTTTTAACTTCTGACTGATTCCGTTGACCGCTGCCACCATGTGACGTGTGCCGAGTATTTTGAGTCGGACAAACAACACTAGAACACTGGCAATGAAGTTTTCTTTTAACTATAATTAACACAGCTTGTAACAAAACACAACCAGCAGACCGTTGAACTAACTCTCGAAACGCGATCTCGCATGCGAGACTCGAAAGCGAAAGGACGACTCGTGTCGTCTGCAATGTGACATCATCTTACAGCCTCATTTTTGACTCATGTGCATACAAGTGAATCCATGTAATAATCTTGTTTCAGTTGTCTGTGTGTTCATCTGTGTGTGTATGTCTGGTCATCTGTAACATTGGCATTTTACCAGTAACCACCACCTTTTTGAGGATGCTGCCTATCAAAAAAAGTCATAATCTGTGTCTGAATAAGATTGTGAGGCCTAGAAATCACTAGGACCTTTTTTCTTTTGATTTTTTGTTGTTGTTGTTGTTTTATGAATTCAGTAGGTCTCTCATGTGAATCTATATGGTTCTATTGTTGCTTTTCTTTTTAGTTTAGTCATACACTCTTACAAACATGTGCTAATTTTGTTTGTGACCACTTAAAAAGTATGCATCCTTTACATTGTTGTTTGTTGTTTAATCACTCAAACCAGACTAAATTTGTTTGTGGCCATTGAAAAAGTGTGTGTGTGTGTATGTATATATATATATATATATATATATATATATATATATATATGTGTGTGTGTGTGTGTGTGTGTGTCTTAAGTGTGCAGCAATGCTTGTGTTACACACTGATTAGGTTTTTGTTGTTGTTGTTTTTTTTGTCCAAAGAGTGAAAAGCCTTTTACACTGTTGACAGATAATCACATTCAGAGGAACTGTGATGTGTATGAGGAATACAGAGCAAATGAAACTGCTTTCAGCTGGATGACTGCAGTGTTGATGTGTGAGTGAAATAGAACAACGTGAGGAACTGTTCAGAATACATTCCATTTGGCCATTTACTTTGTACCACATTTGGGCAGTGTGAAAGGGAAGCAGTATACTGCTGTGTGGATTACCAGCATTATAGTGTCAATCACAAACATGCTGTTCATATTTTATACTTGGCTTGTGCTGGTGATATATTTCTAATCTGTACATTTTTTGTTACTAAAAAGAAAGAAGAAAAAAAGATGAAATTCTTTCATGCTGACAGTGGATTTGATGTACATTTTTTTCAGAGCTGCAGTTTTTAGTTGTTTAAAAAAAAAGTTTATGAATATTATATGAGAAAGGAAAAAACCTTGCTGAGTTTAACCTCCATCATTCCCTCATGGGATGCCTGGGTCTTTCACTGTCAGCAGTGCCCCTGCACTCTGGAAATTCTGTGTTAGAAATTTTTATAATCCTCTTTCTGTTTCTGCCCTTTTTCTTCTGTCACTTTGCCTGTTATTCTGCCTCCCGTCCATTGGTGTTTCTGTTCTTTCCAGCAAGTCTCCAACTTTTGTGTTCTTCTCTTTTCCAGCCTGTGATGTGTTATCTGTACTGTTTTGCTCGGGTGATTAGGTAGTGATATCATGAACACTGGGGTGGGCACTAGGTGTCCATTCTGCAGTGTTATTTGCCTATATGGGTTTTTTTTTTATGGCTTTGAAGTATTTTTTATCCTTTTTTTGGAGGGGGATTTTTTTTTTTCTTTCAGGGGATGATAAATTAAGCAGACGAGCCGATGTCCTGAGTACAGCCTAGTTTTATTTAAGCCTTAAGGAGCTTAATGGTTTTAAAGAAAGTATGTTTTGAACTATTTCAGTTTGCAGTTTTTTTTTGTTTTGTTTTTTAATGAGACATGACAGAGTTTTGTGTTTAACGCAGTCTAATGATTTAATTTGTTAGGCAGTCCTGATATGGCTCTGTGTGGTCAGCTGGACTGTAACCAACAGTGTGCACCCTGTCAGAACACTTCATTTCACACAGTCTGAAGTGGAGTGGGGGCCTCATTTGTCCACTCAGGAAACCAGGGAAATATGAGGGATTTAATCAAATCACACACTCACCAGTATTTTCTCCCCCTGCACTAGACCTTTAGCGTTGGTTTGGACACAAGTCATTTGGATATGATAAGCCGAGGTCCCGTGTGCAGCATGCTCTTAGCGCATGTTAAAGAACCCATGGCAATAAAAGAGTTTTCCCTGGCAAAATTCTGTAGTAAAATCCATTGTAATGTGTGTGTGTGTGTGTGTGTGCATGACTGAAGCTTGAAGTGTGCAGGACAATAAGCAGTAATGTCCAATGTGAGGTCCTCCAAGTGCATGGCTTGTGATACAGTTCAGACACTGCACACCTGATGGAAGCCATGGACAGGATGTGCATCCTCCACAGCTTGTGTTTTGTTATGTCCTTTAACTGGACCACGGTTCATACAGGTCTTCAATCACAACATTATCGTTTTGACCAAAGGCCAAAAATTTAACTCTTTAAGTGATAAGCATATTTTAAGCTCAGTGTCAACTATTTGCCCAGGGGTGTTTTGGTCAGAGGGAAATAATTTTAAAAATTCTAGCATGCAAGAAAATATATATAAATATAACCCATACTTTTCTGAAGGAAAGTAAACACACTACCCAATTTTGACAATTTCACATCAATTTGATGGTCATGTGATGGGAAAATTCCTTCAATGATGGAAATGGAAATTTCCATCCTGGGGCAGTTGTGTGTGTGTGTGTGTGTACACTGGAAGGGGACAGAAAATTCTCTTGGAGCACTTAAGGGGTTCAAACAAACGCATTGTGAACCCACAGGGGAAAGCACAGTATTTTGAGAGCTGGCTTATGCCCCTTGCATGAATCTGCTGCATGTACGAAGACCCAAATTTGTGTCCGAAATATCCTTTCAGGATTAGTTTTTCTTTCTTTTCTGTTTTCTCATGGCTATTTTCTTTCTTTTCTGTATATTCATGGTTACTTTCTTTCTTTCTGTACATATTGGATTCTGGATACAGTACCGTCAGGGGAAATCTCCCCTTTTTTGTCCTTTTGTTTTTTTTCACAATCCTGGAAATGTTACGTTAAGGAGAGTGAGAGAGAGAGAAAAAGTTCCATCCATTGACTTTTTGGGGTAATTTGTATGAAAGAATGTATATATATATTGGTTGATAAAACACGAAGGCTGTTTGCATGCATTTTTCTTATTTGTAAGTTTGCTGTTTTCAAATCTGTAAAATGCTGTGTTTTTTTACTGTGATAAAAGATTTTAAGATATTTCCCACCTGGAGTTTTTAGTTGTTCAATAGTAGTAACGCTCTGTTAAGCTCACTTGAACCAAATGATTTGTGTGTGTGTGTGTGTGTGTGTGTGTACGCGTGCGCACACGAATATTTGCACCAATACACAGTATTCAAGCACTAATCAAATATTCATCCACATATGGACACGAACACACACACATGCATATCATGCAGTCTGAACACTTGAGACCAGGATTAAGTGGAAATGGCTTTTATTTCTGAAAACATTCTGTACATGTGCACAACATGAATATTATCTGACAACTGAATCGTCACCAATGTATATATTTAAAAGACAAAAAACCGAAAAATTCTACAGAACATGAAGCGATCTGTGGGTGAACTGCATGATCACGAACTGAAGACAGAGCGGTGAATACAGCCTATCAGCCATTTCCATGTCTAAACTTTGGGATGTAAAAACCAGAGCCTAAAAAAAAATTAAAAAAATTTTTTTAAATTAAAATTAAAAACTCTCTCCAGCCCTTCTTCGTCCTAGCCAGCTCAATGAATCACAAGGACCCAACAACCAATCACAGTTCAGGTGTCAAAATACTCTCCACCGTCAGTCCAACCAATCACAACTCAGTTCACACACGCCTTGCTGTGCAGCAAACCAACACAATGCTGTCAGTTGACCACTTGCAGCTGGACGAAACAATTCCATGTCCACAACTCCAGTTTTGAACCATGGAGAGGAAAGAAAAAAGAGTGCTCTTTTTATGGAATGTATGTTGTGGAAGTTTCCACACCAATTGGTCTGTTCAAATTTGTTCACATGCTGGGAGAGAGATGAATCAACAGAAAAGGAGTCATGCCACTACACAGTGAAAAACAAGTTAACTGATTGATCGCCAAGTCTCAAGCCAGTGAAAAAAGTGACAATATGTCCAGTATGATTATCGCACTGTCAAAACCAAACTCTGTCCACTTTTCCACCTTACATGTATGAACATTTTTGTTACTACTTAGGAAACACTCATATTCTGAGCTGTTTATTAAATCATAATTTATAAAAAGTTTTGAAGATTACTTTTCACTTTTGATACAGCAATCCGCAATGCTAACAATAACTTCAGTTTTAATACAGCAATCCGCAATGCTAGCAATAACTTCAGTTTTAATACTGCAAGTGCAACCCGCAATGCTAGCAATAACTTCAGTTTTAATAAAGCAACCCACAATCCCAGCAGAGAATTTTCCAAACTTTTCATTGTTATTTTTTTTTTTTTTTCATGTGATTTTTTTTTTTTTTTTTTTTTTAATATATTTATTTATTTTTTTAAACATTTTATCAGAAAGCTTCACACATTTTGATCACAGTAAAATTTTTGTGAATTTTCTTTCCTCACAAAACCTTCATGCATTTTATTTCACTAATTTGTTTTCTTTCTGAATAATATTTCAGTTCTGACCACCTCATTTCTAACAAAAACAGTTTTCAATATTCAAGTATGCTGACCTTCCAAATCTTTACCCTGATGATCCTTTATTAATCCTGCATCATTTTTGGACCCTTCAAAAACCGGACATGCAACACCCCAACCATGTACACATACTAATAAAACAAAAGGCCTATGATCTACAACAATTAAAGATCAATGCAGCAAAATGGTTTCCACACAACACATGTATATCATGGGCTACACAAGTTCCTTTTCCAATACTACAGTGGTACAAATGCAGACAAAGTTGGTGTATTATAGTTTATACAGTGTACATTCCATACACAGACAAAGGTGGAGAAATGGAGGGAAAGTAGACAGACAACCGTTTAAATTCATGGCAACAATCAAGAAATCAAATTAAAAAAAAACACACACAGACTCCAGTTTGCATTCTCCTCTTTTAACTCTTTAAACTTAGTAGTGACAACAGAAAAGTAATGTATACTACAGTACTAAAAATACGAAATGTAACGCTGATTTTAACATAGAATGAACCACAACAAAAACCACTTCTTTAAACATAGGAAATGCAACACTGATTTTTTTTTTAAACATAGGAAACATAATCTTCCATTTAAAACAGAAGCCCCTGTCTACTACATGAGAGGAAAAGTCTAGAATGTCATCCACCTTTTCAAAGTAAATGAACTTAATAATAATGAGTAAATATAACAGAAATAATGTTACATAAATACTTATAATATCACTGGCCTTGGTATAAACAATTAAAAACAAACAGAAATACAGTGGAGAATGAGAACCAAACCATAAAAAACAAAAAAACAACAAAAAAACCAAAACAAAACAAGAACTACAGAAAATAATAAACAAAACCACACACATACTTAAAAAAAATCAAACAAACAAAAGATAATGAAAATGTAAATACAGACAAAAGCTATGTACAAAAAGAAACCAGGTCAGTCAGGTTTAGCTCTGGAAACCAAAACACACACATTCTGAATAACTTGCTATAATGAATATAATGAAGTACACAGCTTTTCACATAAACAAGACTTTCATATAAAAAAAATCAGTGGTTTTCAGTGGTTCTGTACACAAGTGTCTCACCAAAGGACAACAGAAGTCCACATCCCCAACCTACTTTTTATTAATGTGAGAAGGGAAATAGGGGAGGGTGGATACTTAAAAGAACAGGTCCAAGGGGGTGGATATTTAAAAGAATAGGTTTAATTCTAAGGAATTGCAACAATGTATTTTTTTTTTCCTAACTTATGTTAGTGATTTCCCCCCTTTCATTACTGAAAAGAATTTTACATATATATTCTTATTCCTAACACATGATTCCCCCCCCCCCCCTTTCCTTGATAAGTGAATTTCCCCTTTCCTTATTCAAAAGAGAAATTTCCCCCTTGCCAAAAAGTTCTGTTAAGTTCAAGATGTGTGATGTTCACTTGTAAGAGTGTCATCAGTTCCCCTTTTCCAGCACATGTGTGACAGAACAGCTGACTCCACTCACACCCTGCCTCCCTGACCCTGACACAGTGCCAGGATACAGCAGCACAGACACTGTCCAACCCAGTCACACCCTGACCCTGACACAGTGCCAGGATACAGCAGCACAGACACTGTCCAACCCAGTCACACCCTGACCCTGACACAGTGCCAGGATACAGCAGCACAGACACTGTCCAACCCAGTCACACCCTGACCCTGACACAGTGCCAGGATACAGCAGCACAGACACTGTCCAACCCTGACCCTGACACAGTGCCAGGATTCAACAGCACAGACACTGTCCAACCCAGTCACAAGTCAGCATCCTTGTTATAGATCTTGGACAGAGTGGTATTCTTCACATGGAGAAAGAAAAAAATTATGAATAGTTTTATTGTAGCTATTGTATGCCATCTTACAGAGGGCCAGTAAAAGTCTATCCAACATCAGTATCTTCAGTGCTTAAAGTTGTAATTTATTTATTAATTTATTTTCCTTAAGTAGAAATCCATGATTCATTATTCACTTTTCCAATCTACATTATCTGTGTGGGAGCTTATTCACTGACATAAGTCTGTACTGAAATGATTGAAATGCATCAGGTACAGGTGGTGGGGGAGGGGTTGGAATGGGTGGTGGTGGGGGTGATGGAGGGGGAATTCAGGAGGGGGGAGGGGGGGCAGGGCATTTCCACATCCACTAAGACAAGAGACATCTGCCGATCTACATCTATTAATTTTCAGACAGGTGTGCAAGAACTCTGAACACATCCAACACAGAGACCACATAGTTGTTTTCAGTAAGAACTGCTGTCTAGTGTTCCATTTCCCTCCACACACAAAGTCTACTTGTCAAAACACTTTGCAGAAACCTATACAGACAGGCAGACTGACTGACAAATTTTGTTTATCATTCTGTACAAGGAGGAAAAACTACATTCTTTGTCTACAAAATATATGCATGTTATAGTGCTATCATTTGTTCTTGTAAAGTGCTGGAAGAAAATCTAGATGGCCAATAAAACCTCAAAACGATCATGTTGTACCGAGTGCATGGCAACAACTAGAAATGGATGCTCAAAGAAAATCCTCTTGTGTCCTCAAACACAGGCCAATGAGACATAAAAAAAAAAGACCATCAACCTTTTCTCCTAAAAATGGCAAGTACAAGCTGGTCAGAAATCTGATACAATTTCAAAGGAAAAAAAACACACCAAAAATCAACAGGAAAATTCCCTTGCTATGTGGCAAGCAAATGTTGAGCAAGGAACAACAACAGCCTGGACTGTTGCTTCACAGAACTGCAGAAAGCCCAAGCCTGGTGGTCTGTGACGCCTTGTGGACACAGGGGGAGAGACCAGGTTGTCTGGCACACTGACACCATGCTGTACTGTCAGACATGACTGATGACCAACACTTTACTTTTAGTTTGTTCATCACACACCTTTGATCGTTAGGTCTCCTACACAAACTGTGTCATCACAGCACACAGTGAGTCGCTCATTGACAGGACAGATTCTCTGATCAGCTTTTGTTTCCAACACCAAGTAAATACCATCTTCAAAGCAAGTTATTTCCATGTCAGAGCAGTCAAAAAGTGAATATTATTTTCCCATATTCCAAATAAAAAAGGATGTGAATTTTGTTAGGAATTCTCTTGTTAAGCCTAAAAAAAGAAACAATAAATAACCAGACACTTGAAATAAACAAGAGGGAGAGGAAAAAAAAGAGAAGAGATAGATACTACTATCCAGCTTGTTTCAGAGTTGTGTGTGTGTGAAAGCTGGGTACAGCACTGTGTTTCCACAAAAGATTTAGCACAATATAAATGGATCATATATTCATAACCTGATTCTGTCTGTTTCACAGCACTCACAACCGGAAATTTGTTGACTGCAATGGTTTTTTGTTTGTTTTGTTTTGCTTTTTTTTTCTCTTCTTCTGTCTTACTTTGGTGCTTCATTGCCTGAAAACAACTGGTCAAAGCCACACACTTATCTTACAGCTGAAGCAATCATTCACTGTGGTCTTGGCTATAATCTGGGATTGTTAGTTTCAAAGAAATGGCTTCAAAGCCAATGTGTGTCAAACCCTGTAATTTGTGTAAATCCTTGCATACACTGTCCGTGACAGATAAAACTGTGAGAGCTGCTGAGAACAGAGATACTTGAGAAGTCGACAGGGGACAAAACTGCAGTGATATCGGACACACTGCCTCTCTCCCTCAGAGAAAATTCACTTGCCCCCCAATTCCAGTTTCTGAAGGTTTCTATGTTTCACTTTTAGGTTTAATCTTTGCAAAGTTATTTTGAAATGACAGAAGGGTTGTCTAGTTGTCACACGCCTTGTTTTCCACCCCTATTATACTGTGTGAACTATATTTAGAACAGTGCAGTGACAGGTGTTTTCATAACCACTACTGTGCGCATCATTCAACTTCACAACACTTCTTTCCTCCATCAACACTTCTTTTGAGTATCTTTAACTAAAAAAACCCTATCAAATCTTTACTTAGATGCTAAACAACAAAAAATGAAGACATTCTGTATAACTGCAAAAAAAATCTGATCAAATTTTATAATTTCACTTTTATTTAAGCCAAGATTTTCCACATGCAAAAAATCCAATCAACCAAACTTCATCATGATTTCACTAATAATATCTGGTTTGCACCCTGAAATCTCGAAGAAAGTAAAACACGGATCAATAACTGATGATTGGAATTCGCATCCCCACCACCCCGTCTCAAAGAACTATTCACAAAAAAAAAAAAAAAAAAAAAAAAAAAAAAAAAGAAAAAAAAAGAGAAGAAAAACAGGGACCCCCCCCCCAAATTTTTTTTTTTTTAAACCCAACAATGACCTTCCCTCCCTCCCTCCAACTCAGTGTGTGAGAGAAGAAATGGTTGAGGTGACATCTTCAGTTTACTTGGTAGTTTGTATCTCGAAGTAGCGGTAGGTGGGGTTCTCATAGCCGTTCATCTGCATGTTGGCCACGTGGCGTTCCTCGGGAGAGGCTGCAGGGTCCACCTCCACATAGCCATGCGTTGTCACGTTGTTGGTGCCCGCATTGACAGAGCGCCGTCGCATCATCACCACGGCAACGACCAACACCACAAAGATGGCTACAGAGCCGATAGCGATGCCAAATGTGGTGCCCAGGCGAATGGATCCACTGGCTGAGGATCCTTCCAGGTTCTGGACAGAAATCATGGGGGTGTGTTAGTACACACTGAAAGTGATTGTTTGGTGTTTACTATTTGGAGTGATATTTTCCTCTGTGTGTGTGTGTGTGTGAGTGTGTGTGTGTATGTGCATGCATGAGTGCATGTGCATGTGTGTGGTGGAGGGCGAGGTGGAGGGGGGGGAGCGGGAGGCATGGGGGCAGGTGTATGTGCACATGTATGTGCTATGTATGTGCACATGTATGTGCTATGTATGTGCAAGTACACAGACGATTTATTGCATTGTATTATTGAAGGTGGTTCCCAGGCAAACTGAGCCGCTGGCTGAGGATCATCCAGGGTCTGAGCAGAAATCATGGGGGCTGTCTGTCAGCACACACTGACATAAAGCGAATGTTTGGTGTTCACTATTTAGAGTGATTCTTTTCTCTGTGTGTGTATGTGTGCGCGCACGGGCATGTTTGTGTGTGTGTGTTCATGTGTATGCCTGTGTGCATGCACAAGCCCTGTATGCATGAGTCAGTACAAGGACGGTGGTATCCCCTGTCCCCTTCCTCTCAACCTCACCTGTTCCACGTGCATGTTGCTGTGCTGGTGCAGGGCGGGGCGCGGCATGTTGCTGTGACGCTCATAGTCATGTTCATCCTCCCTCACATCCTCCTCCTCTTCCTCCTCCCTCACAGAGCTGTCGTCATCGCTCCTCTGCTGCTCCTCTCCCCCCACCTGGTTAGTGTCCTCCTCCTCACTGAGCACAGGGCCCTGGGCAGGGGCCTCGTCCATTGTCTGCTGTTGGTCTGTGGACAGAACACACTGACATCACCCACTGTCTGCTGTTGGTCTGTGGACAGAACACACTGACATCACCCACTGTCTGCTGTTGGTCTGTGGACAGAACACACTGACATCACCCACTGTCTGCTGTTGGTCTGTGGACAGAACACATTGACATCACCCACTGTCTGCTGTTGGTCTGTGGACAGAACACACTGACATCACCCACTGTCTGCTGTTGGTCTGTGGACAGAACACATTGACATCACCCACTGTCTGCTGTTGGTCTGTGGACAGAACACACTGACATCACCCACTGTCTGCTGTTGGTCTGTGGACAGAACACATTGACATCACCCACTGTCTGCTGTTGGTCTGTGGACAGAACACACTGACATCACCCACTGTCTGATGTTGGTCTGTGGACAGAACACACTGACATCACCCACTGTCTGCTGTTGGTCTGTGGACAGAACACATTGACATCACCCACTGTCTGATGTTGGTCTGTGGACAGAACACACTGACATCACCCACTGTCTGATGTTGGTCTGTGGACAGAACACATTGACATCACCCACTGTCTGCTGTTGGTCTGTGGACAGAACACATTGGCATCACCCACTGTCTGCTGTTGGTCTGTGGACAGAACACATTGACACCACCCACTGTCTGCTGTTGGTCTGTGGACAGAACACATTGACATCACCCACTGTCTGCTGTTGGTCTGTGGACAGAACACATTGGCATCACCCACTGTCTGCTGTTGGTCTGTGGACAGAACACACTGACATCACCCACTGTCTGCTGTTGGTCTGTGGACAGAACACATTGACACCACCCACTGTCTGCTGTTGGTCTGTGGACAGAACACACTGACATCACCCACTGTCTGCTGTTGGTCTGTGGACAGAACACATTGACATCACCCACTGTCTGATGTTGGTCTGTGGACAGAACACACTGACATCACCCACTGTCTGCTGTTGGTCTGTGGACAGAACACATTGGCATCACCCACTGTCTGATGCTGGTCTGTGGACAAGCCTCCCACCCCACCCCACCTCCCACACCCCCATACCCCCTCTTCCTATCTGTAGTTTTTCCAGCTTTTTATTTACATGTATTTATAAGTTTTGTTTTTCATCTCTGTGAATGAAGAGTTATGCATGCGTGCGAATGACTGGTGTGTAAATACTTCCATTTGTCTGCATGAGATTCAGCACTATGTGAATCATACTTATCATTATTCTTAGAAGAGAAAAGCATCCTCTGTCCTCTTCAAACAAACGGTTGTTGCTTACACTTACAGTCCATGCAACTAAACAGGGCCATATCAGAACTACCCAACTAGAAATTTTTTTTTTTTAAATCAACCATTATAAACACAAAACCTGCCACATCTCAAAAAGCAACAAAATGTAAAACTCTGTTTCATCTTAAAAAAAAAAGAAAAAGAAAAGAAAAACAACAGTCATGACATATTATCTTTCACCATTTAAGCTCCTTTAGGTGAATACAACTACACTGTGCTGAGAATGCCAGCCCTTCTGCTGAATATATCACCCACAGATTACAAAAGAATCATGAAAAATGATTAAAAATATTGAAAAGCATACATATATGCATACACTAAGGCCTGACTAAGTGCATTGGGTTATGTTGCTGGTCAGCCATCCGCCCAGCAGATGTGTTGTATATGTTTGGATTTGTTCGAACGCAGTGATGCCTGCATGAGAAACTGAAACAGCGTGCTCAGCTGTTGTTGGGCTGGTCAACAGAAACTAGTGCAGCTGCACTGATGGTGTATGTGTTAGTGCAGGTACACTGATGGGGTATGTTAGTGCAGCTGCACTGATGGGGTATATGTTAGTGCAGGTGCACTGATGGGGTATGTTCATTACCCAAGTAAAGAGGAGGAGAACTCTTACTGCTGACATCGTCGTCCTCAGAGTCAGAATGGATGTTGGAGGTGGAGGGTTCGGGCAGCACCACACTGCGGATACGGGCAGCTACATCCTCAAACTTCTTCATGAACTGGTCTGTTCACACACACACACACACACACACAGAGCGTTATTAACTAGTCTGATCACAACACACACACACACACACACACACACACAGAGCGTTATTAACTAGTCTGATCACACACACACACACACACACACAACCTCCTCCACCTGCATCCTCTCCTCCCATGGATTGTGTTGGATCCGCCTGTTGATGTCAGATTATCTCATATGCACACAAAGTGACAAACCACCAACACACACACACACACACACACACCACAAATGCACACACAAACCACCAACACACACACACCACAAATGCACACACAAACCACCAACACACACACACACCACAAATGCACACACAAACCACACACACACACACCACAAATGCACACACAAACCACCACCACACACACACACCACAAATGCACACACAAACCACCACCACCACACACACACCATAAATGCACACACAAACCACCACCACCACACATTCACACACCACATATACACACACAGAAACCACCAACACACACACACATACATGACATATATATATATATATATATATATATATATATATATATACACACACACACAAACACACACACACACACACAGACCACCAACACACACACACATACATGACATATATATATGTATACACACACGCACACACACACACACACACACACAGACCACCAACACACACACACACACACCACATATATACAAACTACACGTAAAAGAAACTGGATGCCAGAAAAGAAGTGAAGAAACGCCATGTAACACACACACAATTCCCTTTTTACTGACCGATGTTGAGTCAGACTTCCCTGTTGATGTTGGGTATCTCTGCACCATCCACCCAGCCACATACACACCATCCACCCAGCCACACACACACCATCCACCCAGCCACAGCCACACACACACCATCCATCCAGCCACACACACACCATCCACCCAGCCACCCACACACCATCCACCCAACCACACACACACCATCCACCCACACACCATCCACCCAGCCACACACACACCATCCATCCAGCCACACACACACCATCCACCCAGCCACCCACACACCATCCACCCAACCACACACACACCATCCACCCACACACCATCCACCCAGCCACACACACACCATGCCACCCAGCCACACACACACCATGCCACCCAGCTAACCACACACCATCCACCCAGCCACACACACACCATCCACCCACACACCATCCATCCAGCCACACACACACCATCCACCCAACCACACACCCACCATCCACCCAGCCACACACACACCATGCCACCCAGCCACACACACACCATGTCACCCAGCCACACACACACCATGCCACCCAGCCACACACACACCATCCATCCAGCCACACACACACCATCCACCCAGCCACACACACACCATGCCACCCAGCCACACACACACCATGCCACCCAGCCACACACACACCATGCCACCCAGCCACACACACACATTCCACCCAGCCACACACACACCATGCCACCCAGCCACACACACACCATCCACCCAGCCACACACACACCATGCCACCCAGCCACACACACACCATCCACCCAGACACACACACACCATCCACCCAGACACACACACACCATGTCACCCAGCCACACACACACACCATCCACCCAGCCACCCACACACCATCCACCCAGCCACACACACACCATCCACCCAGCCACACACACACACCATCCACCCAACCACACACCCACCATCCACCCACACACCATCCACCCACTCACCTCAGAGACACCCCCATCCCCTCACACACCACACCCCCTCCTCTACACACCTACTTCCTCCATATTGACCAATGCTGGGTCAGACCTCCCTGTTGATGTTGGGGTAGCACTACTAACATCTCACCTGCCCCCACACCCCACTCAATAATAAATGCAAAAAAACAAGGAACAACTGAATGCCACACACAATCTCCGTTAGTTCCATGAGCTGATGTTGGGTGGGACTTCCCTGTTGATGTTGGGGAATACATACATACATACATACATATATACATACACACCTTCCCTCCCAAACCCTCCCCACAGTCCCCTTCCCACATACCAATGTTGGGTCAGACCTCCCTGTTGATGTTGGGGTATACATACCTATACACCTCCCCTCCCACACCCCCACATACCAATGTTGGGTCAGACCTCCCTGTTGATAATAATAATAATAATAATAATAATAATAATAATGGATACTTATATAGCACACTATCCAGAAATCTGCTCTAGGTGCTTTACAAAAACGCTTTGTTAACATAAAACATTACATCTATGTTACATACACACACCAAAATATGACCACACACACACACGCACACACACACTGCGTACATACATTTTAACAATACATGTGTATCTAACAGCTACCCTAACACATACACACACACAGGCAGGCACAAACTTACATAAACGCACGCGCACACAATACACATTCATATACATGCATGTAGTTATGTACACATACATATGTATACATACATAGTCAAGCACAGCTAACGCAAAGGAAGTGGACCTGCCACAATTGAACTTACTGCTGAGGGAAAAGGTGAGTTTTGAGACGAGATTTAAAAGATGCGAGGGAATCAGAATGATGGAGGTTATCAGGGAGCTTGTTCCACGTCTTTGGCGATTGAAAAGAAAACGATCTGTGTCCATAGGTCTTACTTCTGATGTGAGGTATCCTGAGAAGTCGAGTATCAGAGGAAGAACGGAGCTGGCGAGACGGGGTATATATATGGAGGTGTTCAGAAAGATACTTGGGGCCAGATTGACTGCAGAAAAGGTCAGAGTGGATAGCTTATAGTCTATTCGATCAGAAACAGGCAACCAGTGGAGAGACTGAAGGAGAGGAGAAACATGGTCAAATTTAGAAGCTCTGCAAATGAGTCTGGCAGCGTTATTCTGAATTCGTTGGAGTCTAACAGATATTTGGGAAGGCCGGCCAAAAGAGAGTTGCAGTAATCCAATCTTGAGAGAACCAGAGAGCATACAAGTGTCTTGGTTGCATCGGTTGAGATATAGTGGTGGATAGAGCTGATTCTACGCGGTTCCAAATAGGCAAATTTACAGATATTTGAAATGTGCTGTTGGAAGGAAAGAGACTGGTCTAGGATTACACCAAGACTGTGAACAGAAGGAGAAAGTGAAACAGGTGTGCTACTGATCAGAACAGAGTCAGGAAAGGAAGGGTGTTGACGAAACTTCTTTGGACAGGTTATCACAAATTCAGTCTTATCATCATTTAGTTGCAGCTTGTTGAGAGTCATCCAGTCCTTTAGGCCAGCAATGCACTCCTGTGTTTGAGTCACCAGTGCATCAAATTCAGCTATGGAAGCCGACTGATAAAGTTGTGTGTCATCAGCAAAGCTCTCATGCGACATCGCATGATGACTGATGACATCCGACACAGGAGCCGCATACAGCACGGAAAGAACAGGACCTAGGACGGACCCCTGTGGGACACCGTATTTCAAGGCAGATACTCTAAGAGTATGTACCATTTACACACACTTTCTGTGTACGGTCTGACAGGTAAGACGTGATCCATGCTAGTGCAGTGTCACGAATACCAAAGGAAGATTTAATTCTGTTCAAGAGGATAGAGTGGTCGATGGTGTAAAAAGCTGCTGACAAATCTAACAGAGCGAGAACAGATATTTTATCCTCATCAAATCCCGAAAGCAAATCATTCACTATTCTAAGAAGGGGTATACATACTTATACACCTCCCCTCCCACACCCCCACATACCAATGTTGGGTCGGACCTCCCTGTTGATGTCAGGGTACCTGGCCAACATCTCCAGGGCCTGCTCCATCCTCTGCTGACACAGCTTAAGGTGCTGCAGCACATGGGCGTGGATCCTGGTGGCCTCCTCACGGCTGCTGCTCTTCACATGGCTGTAGTGGTTCACCGTGTGCACCACATCCTTCTCCTCTGCCTTGATGTAGTTACGTAGGTTCTTTGTGATGTGAGCCACCTGGGGGGGAGGGTGCACGCTTTGTCAGACCTCAGTGTAAGTATGATTACCATGACAAAGGGAGGGGGAGGGTGCACGCTTCGTCAGACCTCAGTGTAAGTATGATTACCATGACAAAGGGAGGGGGAGGGTGCACGCTTCGTCAGACCTCAGTGTAAGTATGATTACCATGACAAAGGGAGGGGGAGGGTGCACGCTTCGTCAGACCTCAGTGTAAGTATGATTACAATGACAAAGGGAGGGGGAGGGTGCACGCTTCGTCAGACCTCAGTGTAAGTATGATTACCATGACAAAGGGAGGGGGAGGGTGCACGCTTTGTCAGACCTCAGTGTAAGTATGATTACCATGACAAAGGGAGGGGGAGGGTGCACGCTTCGTCAGACCTCAGTGTAAGTATGATTACAATGACAAAGGGAGGGGGAGGGTACACGCTTCGTCAGACCTCAGTGTAAGTATGATTACAATGACAAAGGGAGGGGAGGGTGCACGCTTCGTCAGACCTCAGTGTAAGTATGATTACAATGACAAAGGGAGGGGGAGGGTGCACGCTTCATCAGACCTCAGTGTAAGTATGATTACCATGATGACAGAGGGAGACAGGGAGGGGGAAGGAGGTGAGGTGGATGCTTCATCAGATGTCACTGTGAATATGATTGTGATGAAGTGAGTGAGGGGAGGGGCACATGCTTTGTCAGACTCATTCAGTCATTGTAACTATGATTTTATGATTAAGATGATGACTGGGGGGATGGGGGAGTGCATGCTTTGTCACTGCATCATGTGTTCTATGAATTTTTTTTATGATGATGATGCGAGAGGTAGAGGGGTATGCTTCATCAGACCTGATGATGATGAAGGTGATGGAGGGAGTGGGGAGCTGGGTTATGCTTTGTCAGAACTTAGTGTTCTGATGATTGGGGACAGGGGAGGGGGGGAGGAGTGCATGCTTTTGTCAGACTTATTTTTTCATTTAGCTAAAAAAAAAAATTAATCCATCAGTCACATTTATGGCAAGTGAGGTTTTTTTTTTCTTCTTCCAGATTACTGAGAGAAAAAAGGAATGGAAACAGCACAAAAAAAAAAAAAAAAAAAAAACCTGAAGAAAAGGAGACACAAAGCACAACAACCATACAGCACATTACCTAAAATTATTGAAAAAGAAATTCACAAACATGAAACAGAAACAAACAAAACCCACAAAAATGAAGAATGAAAAAAAAAAAAAGAAAAGAAGAAAAAAAGAAAAGAAAAGAAAAGAAAAAAGAGAAAGAAACCAATAACAATAATAAAACAAAAACATACACAGTATACTGGACTTAGTCAAAGAATAAGTTTCATTCTGCACAAGAGCGGTATGGAGAAGAAAATGAAGGAATGAAGCGGAAAAGAACCCACGTCTCCCTTCTCCAGGGCCCTCATGTACTTGTCCATGGCCACCCTCTTCCGCTGGTTGAGGTCTGCCTGCACTCTCTGCTGATGCAGCGCCACGATCTGCTGCTTCTCTGCCTGGTCCTCCTGCTCATAGGCACTGTACAGCCGCTGGAACCGCTGTCAGGGACACACAGTGTGCCACTCACTGAGGCTGTGTTGTGTGAAAGGGAGTGTGTGTGAGAGAATGTGTGAGAGAGAGTGTGTGACACAGAGTGTGTGAGAGAATGTGTGAGAGAGAGTGTGTGACACAGAGTGTGTGAAAGAGTGTGTGTGTGAGAGAGTGTGTGTGACACAGAGTGTGTGAAAGAGTGTGTGTGTGAGAGAGAGAGTGTGTGACACAGTGTGTGAGAGAGAGAGTGTGACAGTGTGTGAGAGAGAGTGTGTGAGAAACAAAGGAACTCGGAGAGAGAGAGAGAGAGAGAGAGTGAGTGAGTGAGTGAGTGATGGAGTGAGAGAGAGAGAGTGTGTGTGTGTGTGTGTGTGTGCGCGCGCGAAGTGCAAACAAGCATGCGGGTGCGAAATGATCTGCACTTCTAAACTTAAAACCTCTCACAATCTCCTAAATCCGTAAAACTTCCCCACTCCACCTGGTATAACCCCCAAATCCAGCCAGTCTGGATTTGTGGTATGTACATGTTCCCACTCACCTGTGCAATTTCTTCACTCAGTTTGCTGGCAGTCTTGGGGTCATTCTTTCGCACCTCGGCCACATGGTCCCTGGCTGCTGTCCACTCCTTCATCAGCTGTACACACACAGACACATATTTGCATGCACATCATCATACACACACACACACACACACACATATATATAGAGAGATACAAACAATATACACACACATAGATACATGTATACACAGCACACACATACATCACATAGACACACACATTCAACACATACACACACACACACACACATGCACACACACACACACACACTACTTCTACAACACTGCCTCACGCCTGCCAACTCCCTTTCATCACCTTTGTATTATGAGGAATGAGAGAAGGGAGGGCAGGGGGGAGCCAGGCTGCGAAAGAGTGGTCATGACTGGTTCATTTTCTTTCTTTGTGTTTTATGTTTTTTTCATGTAAAGCATCCTGAGCTCTTAGAAAGGATGCCATACAAATGTAAAAGCCCCTCAAGCTCTTTGAGAGAAAGGGCGCTATACAAATGTACATTATTATCACTGTTATTCTCATTTTGATTATTATTATCATCATTATAAGTATTTTCATCAATATTATTATGATGATTATTACTATTACAGCTGTGTGGCCCACCAACCTGTGTATTCTTGGCCTCCTGCAGTTTGTGCATGTACTGGCGGGCGGCCTCGAACCTCTGGTGCTCGTTGACCAGGTGTGCAGGCATCTGCTCTCCCTTCAGGTACAGCTCGTACAGGTTCACCTTGGATGTGTCAGTGTCCACCTCCTTGCTCTCCCACTCCTCACTGTGGTCGTCATCATTGTCATCATCACTATCATCATCATCGCTGCTTGCTGGTGCCTGTGCTGTCATGGTGACAGGATGCATGGTAGTGGGAGCTGTGGACAGAGGGGACATTAGCCATGACATGGAGGTTACCTGAACACTGACAGTGGCACAGGCAATGATTGTAATTAACCCCTTGACAGCTAAACTTTGGTGAAATGAGACCTGTGTGGCTAGAGTTTGAAAGGCAGTCACTGTATTTGTGTACAAGTTTATCAACGGTGTGATTGATCTGCTTGAAAAAAATAACACAGTCCCAAGAGGAAGGAGTCCACATACAGAGTGGTGACAGATATTGCGGCCTGTACGCTCTGCCTTCTCAATGAGGTGACAGACATTCTAGCCTGTACACTCTGCCTTCTCAGTGAGGTGACAGACATTCTGGCCTGTACACTCTGCCTTCTAAATGAGGTGACAGACATTCTGGCCTGTACACTCTGCCTTCTCAATGAGGTGACAGACATTCTGGCCTGTACGCTGTGCCTTCTCAGTGAGGTGACAAGACATTGCGGCCTGTACGCTCTGCCTTCTCAATGAGTTGACAAGACATTGCGGCCTGTACGCTCTGCCTTCTAAATGGGGTGACAGACATTCTGGCCTGTACGCTGTGCCTTCTCAGTGAGGTGACAAGACATTGCGGCCTGTACGCTCTGCCTTCTCAATGAGTTGACAAGACATTGCGGCCTGTACGCTCTGCCTTCTAAATGGGGTGACAGACATTCTGGCCTGTACGCTCTGCCTTCTCAGTGAGGTGACAGGCATTCTGGCCTGTACACTCTGCCTTCTAAATGAGGTGACAGACATTGCGGCCTGTACGCTCTGCCTTCTAAATGAGGTGACAGACATTGCGGCCTGTACGCTCTGCCTTCTAAATGAGGTGACAGACATTCTGGCCTGTACACTCTGCCTTCTAAATGGGGTGACAGACATTCTGGCCTGTACGCTCTGCCTTCTCAATGAGGTGACAGGCATTCTGGCCTGTACACTCTGCCTTCTCAGTGAGGTGACAGGCATTCTGGCCTGTACACTCTGCCTTCTAAATGAGGTGACAGACATTCTGGCCTGTACACTCTGCCTTCTCAATGAGGTGACAGGCATTCTGGCCTGTACACTCTGCCTTCTCAGTGAGGTGACAGACATTCTGGCCTGTACACTCTGCCTTCTCAATGAGTTGACAAGACATTGCGGCCTGTACGCTCTGCCTTCTCAATGAGGTGACAGGCATTCTGGCCTGTAGACTCTGCCTTCTCAGTGAGGTGACAGACATTCTGGCCTGTACACTCTGCCTTCTAAATGAGGTGACAGACATTCTGGCCTGTACACTCTGCCTTCTCAATGAGGTGACAGACATTCTGGCCTGTACGCTGTGCCTACTCAGTGAGGTGACAGACATTGCGGCCTGTACGCTCTGCCTTCTCAATGAGGTGACAAGACATTGCGGCCTGTACGCTCTGCCTTCTAAATGGGGTGACAGACATTCTGGCCTGTACGCTCTGCCTTCTCAATGAGGTGACAGACATTGCGGCCTGTACGCTCTGCCTTCTAAATGAGGTGACAGACATTGCGGCCTGTACGCTCTGCCTTCTAAATGAGGTGACAGACATTCTGGCCTGTATGCTCTGCCTTTTCAGTGAGGTGACAGGCATTCTAGCCTGTACACTCTGCCTTCTAAATGGGGTGACAGACATTCTGGCCTGTACACTCTGCCTTCTAAATGAGGTGACAGACATTCTGGCCTGTACACTCTGCCTTCTAAATGAGGTGACAGACATTCTGGCCTGTACACTCTGCCTTCTCAGTGAGGTGACAGACATTGCGGCCTGTACACTCTGCCTTCTGAATGAGGTGACAGACATTCTGGCCTGTACACTCTGCCTTCTCAATGAGGTGACAGACATTCTGGCCTGTACACTCTGCCTTCTCAGTGAGGTGACAGACATTGCGGCCTGTACACTCTGCCTTCTAAATGAGGTGACAGACATTCTGGCCTGTACACTCTGCCTTCTAAATGAGGTGACAGACATTCTGGCCTGTACACTCTGCCTTCTCAGTGAGGTGACAGACATTCTGGCCTGTACACTCTGCCTTCTCAGTGAGGTGACAGCCCTTCACTGGTAAGCATACTTATCAACAGCATTCAAGTGACCATGCTGATTTCCCCTGACAACAAAGTCAAATTGTTAGGACAACGCATGAAAGTTTATCTTGTTTATTGTGAATGAACACCAGCATCAAATGCATTACAGTGCTTTATGTGTGTGTAACTGTGTATATTGTGTGTGTGACTGTGTATATATTGTGTGTGACTGTGTATATTGTGTGTGTGACTGTGTATATTGTGTGTGTCACTGTGCACATGTTCACACTACACATACCAATTTCCATCCATGAACATCCTGGATCATAACCCTAGTAATTTAATTCTAAAACTTTCTATCAACAATAAAAATTTAAAAAAAAAACACCTTCAAAACAGACTTTTTAATGTTCCAAGGAAAACTGAGCCACACACACCAGGCATGGCCTGCAGTAACAACACAATGGAAAACGTGGGGCTGTTAAAATCTCACATCACTGGAGTCAACACAACCCCATGCCACTGGGAAAAACACCACCTCCATTTCCTGTCCATTACCGGTAACTTGTCCCCTGGGAAAAATTTTCCACACAAAATAGCTGATGATAGGAAAACAATCTCTTCCCTCTTTCTCTGTCTGTTCTCTTTTGGTTTTTGTCTCTCACATCTTTGCATGTGTACACACACACACACACACACCACACACACACACACACACACAAATTACTCTCAAGTATAATGCACACACTACCCCTCCTTTCCATGTAACTTAAAGGTTGAAGGTTCCATAGCCTTTTACGGCCAGCCATCAGGTCAGTGAATTCATCTCCACCAATCCAGAGCTCAGCATAGGAAGGAAGGGCCCAATTCTCTCCTTCGCTGTTTTACCTTTCCCCAACCAAAGTCAGACCTGTACCAATGCACAACGGTGTGGAGTGAGAAGTATCACAGTGCCATTCCCAAGGACACAACACCAAGCCAGGATGGAGCCTTGAACCCTGATCACTGGTCAACAATGGATCAGAAGTCCAATGCCTAACCCATTCTGTCACCTCATTCCTTTCCATTCACTCCAGTTCATCTGTTTTCTGCTCATTTTGCTTCCCACAGCCCCTCACTCTGATCCTGTCTCACACAGAACTGTCAGCCTTTTTAGGATCAATTTCCATATTCACAATCACCTTACCTTGTCTCAATATCATCTTCCTGATTCAGTTTAACCTTTGTGAAATGATCTAAGTACCATCATCATTTCAGTTTATGTTGTATATCACCATTTATATATGCTAGCCTTTTGCAGCCTCCCTCTTTCCGTTCCCCTACCTTCTCCTCTCCCCATTTCCTGGTTATCTTCAGCTAAGGCAAGGTCAAGGTCTGATGGCCAAGGAACTGTTGAGGAAGGGAGACGGATGGAAAGATAGAACAAACAGGATGGACTGACAACTCTGCGGAGACTGGGGATTTAGTTTGACACAAACTGACAGATCTAGAGGAATCTGGTGAACAGTTCTTTGTGTGGCACTGCAATGACTCTTTACAGAGTTACCCTCAAGGGAGAAGTGAACATCATGTCATTGTCTACCCTCAAGAAGTGAACATCATGTCATTGTCTACACCCCATTCCCTTTTCTCAGTCTGTAGAATGTCTCCTCCAGGATCAATCCCTCCATCTCCCTTCTACTCCCCCCACCACCCCCTCTTTTTTTTCTTTTTTACCCTCCTTTTTTCCTGAACATTTCATGCAACAGACCCTTGTGATTGGCAAAAATGCCACAGGTGTCCTCAGCAAAATTCCACCTCCTAAAATAATAACCAAAAGGAATTCCTCTGTGCCATGAACTCTGATTTTTACAGATGGGGAAGGGTTTTCAGGAGCAAAAATTTAACTATATAATAGGTAAATAAATAATCACACAAATATATATAGATATATATATATCATACACTGCACACAACCATGGATTAAAGAAAACAAACTGTGTGTGTGTGTGTGTGCGCGCGCGCGCGTGCGCGCGCACGCGTGCATGTGTGCATGCGTGCGTGTGTGTGTGTGTTTGTGCGCAAGTGCGTGTGTCTGAATGTGTGCACACATGCATGCATACTGAAGCTCAGCAATGGCAGACAGACAGATGGACAGATAAAAGAGAGACAGTCCACAAACAAGTTTCCTTTTTTAAGCAAGGTTATAAGCCTAGTTTGTTGTGCTGCATACTGTTCTATAGCTGCATTAGTGTTTCTTCGAATAAAGAAGGTTGCCAAAAAAAGAAAGAAGAACAACAATTGGAGAGAGAGAGAGAGAATCACAGAGATATATTGAGAAACGGATATGAACAGATAGATAAGAGTGCATTTCCATAAGACAGACTCAGTCTGTTGTTCATGTTGTCCATATCCCCTTGGAGAGAGAAAGAGGATAATATGAGGAAAGGTTCCCTACTGACTCACACACAGGCCTTACAGACAGGGGATGGGGTGGAGGTGGGGGAGTGTCAGACAGTCAGACAGAGAGAGAGAGGGAGACTGAGAAACAGAGATGAACAGATAGAGGGTCAGATCAAGTGCATCAATTTCTCTGACAGCCTTGCAATAAAGATGGTCTGGAGATCCTTTTCCATTTCTACCTTTGCAACTTTCTCAAACACACACACACACACACCAATCTCAAACACTTAAAGCACACACACATTATACCCTTGCGGTTGCCTGTTGCATTGTGTGCACTAACACTCTCTCTCTCTCTTTCATTTACACAATCAATGAATTAGTACAACTATGAACATAATGAGTACGAACATGCTATGTATTTTTCATCCAGTTATCGGTTACTCACATACAATACAGCTTTTTTTTTTGTTTTGTTTTGTTGTTGTTGTTTTTTGTTTGTTTGTTTGTTTGTTTGTTTGTGTGTGTGTGTGTGTGTGTGTGTGTGTGTGTGTGTGTGTGTGTGTGTGTGAAGAGCAATTTTTTTTATTTTTTTTTAACTGCCCCATTGTATCCCCCACCCCTTTGTGTATGGGCTGGTGGCCTTCACAATTAAACCTGTGTCAGTGTCAGTGTCTCTCTCTCTCTCTTTCTGTGCACATACTGTTTCTAATGTGACAGTGCACACACCCCACACAATTTATGAATGGAGTGTGATTGATTTTTCTGGAGAAGCATGGTTTGGGGGCACGGAGTGGTGATCAGTGCCATGATACAGAGAGACTCCTATGCCCCTTGTTTCTCTAGTTCTCTGTCTCTGTCTCTCTCCCTGTGTGTGTGTGTGTGTGTGTGTGTGTGTGTGTGTGTGTGTGTGTGTGTGTGAGAGAGAGAGAGAGAGAGAGAGAGAGAGAGAGAGTTAAGTGTGCGCATATGAGTGTGTGCAAAATGTACAAGCAAGCATGTCATAATGTGTACATGTGTATGTTTGTGTGTGTGTTCATTCTTTAGTTTAGCGTCTTTTCACTATTACAGTATTAGTGATGTTTGACGATAAAAAAAAAAAAAGAAAAAGAAGAAAAATGGGGTGGGGTGGGGAGATGGGGTTGGGGAGAGGGGAATGAGAAGTCAGGATAATACAGAAAAGGTAGAAAACTACTAAGAAATGCATAACTAACATGAAATTAGCTTTAACAGTAACAATTCAATAATGATGATAATAACTAAAACCATTAACACAATTATGAAGTACAGTAAAGGAATGTAGAAATAGGGCTATGAATTAATGCCTTTGAAAGTTCTACTAAAAGAACCTTGTTAGAAATAACTTCCCCAAAATCATCTGCAGAATAGTTGCTCTCTATGAAATACTTGGGCAAGAAGGTAAGTGACTGCTGACAGTGAAACAAACTATGATGCAAGCCGAACTGATTACCACAAATGCATATCACAATTTTACTATATTTTGTCTTTAGTGCATCAAGTTTTATACAGAAGAAAGTAGTGGTTATTAATCTTGTATGGCAAACTGATGAATTGGTGTGTGTGTGTGTGTGTGTGTGTGTGTGTGTGTGTGTGTGTGTGTGTGTGTGCACGCACATACGCGTATGTGTTGTGTATTTTTATGTACGTGCGCGTGTGCATGTGTGTGTGTGCACGCACATGTGTATGTGCCAATGCAAGTGTGCTTTTGGATTCTCCGGTTGTGTTCGCGCAAGTGTTCATACACATGGTGCTTGTGTGCACACGTTTCGCTCTCTCGAACGACAACTGGTCGTGGGAGAAGACAGATATGAGAAGTCAGTCAGAGGACAGAACCCCCCCCCCCCCCACCCCCACACACACACACCCTCCTCCCTCCCCCCAATCCCAACCATCACCAAACCTGCCTTCCTCCCACCACCATCTCCACACCCCTGCAACCGTCACTCCCCCTCTCCCAACCCACCCCTTTCACCACACACCAAAAGACACTGGCCTCAACAGCGCTCTGTGCTGGTTGTCCGGGACGACACAGAGAACAAAGCCCACATCATCACGACCCCTCCCCTCTTTCCAGCCCTTCACCCCCTTCCCTGTTGTCCCTGGCAACCGGCTGTGTGCCAATGAAGCCGGGCCAAACACTGTGTGGTGGCATTGCTGTATGGCACTGCCAGTGATGGATCGACAGATGTGGTAACCTTGTGTTTGTCGTTCATCCTCTGTGTGTGTGTGTGTGTGTGTGTGTGTGTGTGTGTGTGTGTGTGTGTGTCGCGCACACACAAATAACTAGTTTTACCACACCATTTAAGCAGCCATTCTTCGTTTTCAGATGAATTTAAATGTCACGACCCAACCCCCTCTTTTCCCAGGTTTAACATGCATTGTGCTGTTGGACATAGCTGGGTTTGGGTGGTTTACTTTAGGACTTGTTGTCATCCGTATCAGAGCTGAAAACAAAAACAACAAACACAAAAAGAGCAATCCCCTAAACAACAATCAAAACAAAAAACAAAACAAAAACAACAACAACAACAACAACAACAAAAAAAAAGATCCCTTATCACATGGCCATACTATCTCATTTTCCTTTTTTTTTCAAAATGGTCAGGTTGTCTTCAGTCTTGCCAGCGCTGTTGCAATCTGCGCAGCTCTTGTCAGTATTTCGGGCTTGGACCCTTCTTCACTGATGATGGCACTACGGTGCTTAAACTGCTTCTCTGTTGCCAGCTGTACACCACTGACATTGATCTTTGTCTTGACTGGGTTTTGCTGTTTGTCAAGAGTTTCAACTTCTCGGAGCTTATCTCCATTCCGTACTTCATTGATGTTTCGTCCAGGTGGTTCACCAGTTTTAGTAGTTCTTCCTCACCGCCTGCCAGCCCACCAATATCATCAGGGTGTTCATAGGGTGTTCTTCCATAGCATCAGTCATTATAATTTATACATTCCAGGAATGTGTTGAAAAGTTTACGAGTTTACGAGCAAGAAAACAGCCTTGACAGACCCCAACCGACGTGTAACCAATCACAAACAGTTCCTTGGACAAGGACTGCACTGTTGGCTTTTGCGTATAGTTGTTTGATGGTGTTGATCTGCTTTTGGCCTAGCTTGTATTTTTTCATGGTTGACCAGACAGCATTATGCCATACTCGGTCAAATGCCTTCTTAAAGTCCGTGAAGGCATGGTAGTGTTTTGCTGGTGTTGGCTATATTTCTTGCACAGAACAAGGTTGAAAATTTGTTCTGTGGTACATCTCCCTCTGCAGAACCCAGCTTGTTCTTCTGCAATGGCTTCTTATGACCTGTGGTCCGAGTCTGTTGAGGATTACTCTGAGCGCCACGTTTTTGCCTGCATGGCTGATCAGACTGATTGTTCTGTAAATCTGACGTTGTTGCAAGTTGCCTTTCTTGGGTAGGTTAATAATTAGAGACTTTGTCCATGCTGTTGGCCACTCTCAAGTCTACCAGATTTTGTTGCTGATCCTGGTAAAGACATCTGTCACTGCCTCTCCTTCTTGTTTTATCAGTTCACCAAGTATGTTGTCGATGTCTAATGCTTTTCTATTTTTCAGTGATATCATTTTATTTTAAGATAACTAAAATCAGACATACAAAACCAAAAATTGCCAGAAAGCACCTCAATGGTCCTGGGTGCCAAAAGAACACAACATTACATAGTAAGAATGCCCAATTATCAACTCCAGAATAAAAAGTTCAAGGTTTTACTGAAAAACTTTTAAAAGTAAATGGACCAGCAAGATGGAACAGTAAAAGAAAAGAAAACAGAAAGAAAATGGAAAAACCAGAAACAAAGACAGTGACAGAAAGAGGAAATTTCTAACACAGAAAATTCAATGTAACGGGGATACTATTTATACTGAAAGAGTCCCCAGCATCTGAATGGGGGGAAGCACAACTCTTCATCAAACTGATCGACTGATGATGGTCAGCAGCAAGGTACATGCTAAGCCATTTTGGACACACATACACAGACTTATCCCCCTTCCCCACTCCACTATTCTCTCTCTCTGCCCAATCCTAAATCCTCATTCCTTCCATCCCACCCCTCTCTCTTTGCCCAATCCTAAATCTTCATTACTGTTAATGTTACTCCACCCCTCTCTCTCTCTCTGTGCCCAATCCTAAATCCCCAGTCTTTCTACCACCACTTCTCAACTCTCTCTTTCTCTCTCTCTGCCCAATCCTAAATCCTCATTCTTTCTACCCCTACTTCCCAACTCTCTCTCTGCCCAATCCTAAATCCCCATTCTTTCCACCACCACTTCCCAACTCTCTCTCTCTCTTTCTGCCCAATCCTAAATCCCCATTCTTTCCACCACCACTTCCCAACTCTCTCTCTCTCACCCGCTCTCTCTCTCTCTTTCTGCCCAATCCTAAATCCCCATTCTTTCCACCACCACTTCCCAACTCACTCTCTCTCTTTCTGCCCAATCCTAAATCCCCATTCTTTCCACCACCACTTCCGAAATCTCCCCCCCTCTCTCTCTCTCTCTGTGCCCAATTCTAAATCCTCATTCCTTCCAACCCACCTCTCTCTCTCTGCCCAGTCTAAATCCTCATACCCCCTCCCCCCTTCACCTATCACAGAATGATTGATATCAATCCCAGTGGCATTCCAGTTATTTCCATGGAAACCAGTGGATGTGGGCCCCTAAAACCTTGGCTCTGCCCTCAGACAGGCACAGAGGGTTGGAGGGGAATGAATGGAAATCTGATGAAGGGGAAAGATCTGGTGTCGCTGGCTGCTGGGTGCATTCAATAAACATCCCTTCCTTCAAGCTTCCCTTCTGCATCCATCAAACATTCCGATGTGTACAGAAAATCACTGGAAGAAAAAGAGAATGAGAAAAATTGCAAATAAAATAAAAATGAACGGAAAAGTAAAAAAAATAAATTAAAAAAAGAGAAGAAATTAATTCAGTTGGAAGAAAATGAAAACAAAAGTGGAAAGTGAAATAAAAAGAAATGACCCCCCGCCCCCTCCCCAACCCCCAAAGGATAAAAAGGAGTAAATATTAATGCTCTGAACTGGAAGAAAACAAAAATAATGTCGTAACAGATATGTGAAATAAAGATATAATGCAACATGAAAAAAAGAAGGAATAGATAAACAAGCCAACGAATAAATAACTCTTAATAGGAAGAAACTGAAAAAAGTGGTAAGTGAAACAAACAACAACAAAAATCTTAAATAATGATGATGATGATGGTGACAATATATAATTTTTTTTACAAAGAAAAAAGGAATAACAATGTTCTGAATTTGAAGAAAATGAGTGAAAAAAAAGTAAAGTGAAATACAAATAAATGAAACATTAAGATGAGGAAGATTGACTGATTGATTGAATCTTTAATGGGTAAAGAATTAGGCGCAGTAAAGGCCTTTTTACAATTCTGCCCATTTAACGACACAAAACATAAAGAACGACACAAAACAAGAAAATAAAGAAATGAAATAAAATAATAAGAACAACGAATAAGAATTTGTAACTGGAATAGTCTATCAAAAGTAACAAAGCAATGAAAAGAACAATCGGTACATTATCACATACGTACGTACGTACGTACATACACACACACACTCATCATAAAACAAGCAAACAAAGACATATGTACACATTCACGCCCACACACTCAAACACACGCACTTACTGTTCATTTGCAAGCACGATCACACATGCACTGATGCAGACGAAGAAGAAGAAGAATGAATGAAAGAAAGAAATAAACCCAACAAATAACTCTGAATCAAAAGAGAATGAAAGAAAATGTGGTAAGTGAAATATAAGTACACAAACTAAAAACAAAACAAAGAATGAAATAATTTGTGAATCCAACAAATACAAAATACCTGACTTGGAAGAAAATGGAAGAATTAAGTGGTAAGTGAAAAATAACTAAATGAAATCGTAAATACAAACAAAAACGGATTATCTAAATAAATCAAACCAATAAACATAGCTCTGAACTGAAGACAGATGGGAATAATTTATCTGTCTTTATTTCTCTTTTCTATGAGTGCAACTCGCACCCTCTGTGTCTTTCTCTGGTTTCTTGTTGTTGGTTTTTACCATGCTTATTCCTAAATACCATGTGTAATGTAATTCTCTTTTGTCTCTTTTTTTCCCTTGTGTTTACTTTTTCCCCTTGTATATCTCTGATGACTTTATTTTTTCTTTTGTGGCAGCAGAATGAAAACAGGCCACTGTGTGCTTTGTTCCTTCCCCTGTGTAAAAAATTTCTATCTTTATTTTGAAGTTTCAGTTCCACTCTCTCTCTCTCTCAATATCTCTTCTAATTTTCTCTGAAACTAGTAAAAGTTTCCTTTTCCCCCCTTTAAGTAAAGACATGATGAATTTTTGCTCCTCTATAAAATTGTTTTCTGTTTCCTTTTTTAATATCACGTTTCTTCTGACTCTCCTCAAACAAAAGTTAAAGTAAATTACCCCTTCCCTTCCTTTGTGTCTGTGTGTGTGTGTGTGTGTGGGGTGGGTGGGGGGTGGGGGGGGGGGGGGTAGGGTATGGAGGTGGTGGTGGCTGTGCATGGGGTGTGTGTGTATGTAAGTGTGTGTACATGGTGTGTGTGCATGAGTTTGTGTGAGACTCTGTGTGTGTGTGTGTGTGTTTGTGTGTATGTGTGCAGGGTTTGTGTATGTATGCGTGTACTGGGATTGATACTCTTTCTGTGTGTGTGTGTGTGTTGTGTTGTGTTGTGTTGTGTTGTGTTGTGTTGTGTTGTGTGTGTGTGTGTGTGTGTGTGTGTGTGTGTGTGTGTGTGTTTGCACGAGTATGTGAGTGAGTGAATGAGTCCACATGCGCCTTGAGATCAGTGTGGCATGAGGTCAACTGATTCAAGCGCAGCAACTCCTGATTCTCAATGTAATTTTAATGTTTCAATAGATTTTGCTGAGCAAAAGTGACGCTATCGTCATGAGGAAGAAATCCCAATAAAGAACGGTGACAGACATCCTGACATGTAAGCTTCGTTTTATTTCAGTGAGGTGACAGCCCTTTACTGACAAGGTCATTTGTCAACAGCTGTTAAGGGGTTAATTCTCCCCCATTCATGTGGTGTTTCACTACTTTTCACTTCTGCAGGACTTCGATCCTGTCACTCTTTTTATTTTATTATAGCCTCCATTCAGGTCTTTCTTTTTTCTGTTATCTGTTATTTACTGTATGAGGGTATTTCATATGTCACACGTGTTCAAAACGCACACCTGCGCATGCATATACACAGTCCAACACACACACACACTGTACATGCACGCACGCACACCTTGTACATGCATGCACGCACACACACAGAGTCCCACACACATTGCACCCTGCAGACACAAACACACACACACACCGTGCACAGGCACACTTTCTCCTGTGCTCCAAATCATAAGACAACATTCTATACACACAGCAGACAGGCAAACAACATAGTGCGAGCGACAAGCCATATCACAGCAAACAGCTCCACACAGACCCGCTGGCTACCTAATAGCGCTGAAAAGGTTACACCGGTCCTGAAAATGATGATGGGCCCTACTTAAAGCTGGAGTCCCCTCCCTAAAATTGACATAAACGCCACACTCGGAATTCCTCATCATGAAAACAAAGCTCTGGCCAGAATAGACAGACAGAACCCTGTGCTTGTGAGAGGGTCGGGGTAGAGTGAGATGAGGTGGTGTGTGTGTGTGTGTGTGTGTGTGTGTAGAGGAGGATAAGCCATGGCTGGACATAGAGTGAACTACGAAGGAAGAGGGAGGGTGGAGAGAAATAAGTGGGGTTGGGGGGTGGGGGTGGGGGGGGGAGTGAGGAGGGGGGGGGGGAGGGGGGTGTAGACTAGCAGTGAACAGTGGTGGGAAATGAAGAAAAACAGTGCACTCCAAAGGAGAAAAAGAAAATGAGAGAGAAGGAAAAAGAAAATGGGGATGGGGTTGCAGAAGCAGACACGTTGACAGAGAGACAAGTGACAAGAGAGACTGAGACGCTGACAGAGAAACAGACGGACTGGTTGATGCAGACACAGAGAGGTACACAGACAGGTTGACACAGCAATATCCAGAGGGGATAAAAATGGCCAATAAAGGGATAAAAATGGCCGATAAAAACAAGAGGGAAATCATTAGAAGGGCCAACAGAAGGATCTGCACATCCACAGAATTCGTCGCCGTCATCGTCACCCTCCACATCATCATCATGTATCTACACAATTTCAGTTTTTCAGTTTCTGTTTCAAAAGGAGGCATCATTGCATTCGGACAAATCCATATGTTATAACACATCTGCAAGGCAGATGTCTGACAGCAGCATAACCCATGTGCTTGTCAGGCCTCGAGTGCATGCATATATATATATATACACACACACACACACACACACACACACACACATATATATATATATATATATATATTATATATATGAGTGGATTTGTTTTACATAATTTTGCCCGAGGACAACACTTCGGTTGCCAAAGGTTCTTTTTCCATGTGTCAAGTGTGTGCTGTACACAGGATCTCAGTTTATCATCTCATCCAAATACTAGATGCTCAGTTTGATTTTCCAGTCAATCTTGAGAGAAAGGGTGAGAGCAGGATTCAAACCCGGACGCTGTATTTGCAGATAAACATTGTAACCATTCTGTCACCTTGCTCCAATGTACACACAGAATGTACACTGGTTGTCTCAGCGATACATCAAACCTTCAGGACGTTGTGCCACATACAAAAGGGTTTACAACATTTTGAAAATGTCTGGAAGTGCACTTGATCATTTTTCAAAAACACACTCTTGTGTTTAAATCGTTCTGTACAGAAATGCCCCCCCCCCCCCCCCCATTCCCCCACCACATCCACTGAATATGGTAGGTAAGTGATAATTTTTTTTTTTTTTAAATCAAACACATCATTTGGTGAACTGATCCATCCATGCCTATTTTCAGATTGAAAGCATTCACATGGATTTGCATGAAAAAATACCTCAGTCCCCCCCCCCCCCCAAAATTGCTCACAAAAGCATGGTCAGTCAATCATTGCATTCCAGCAGAACTGATAGAGAGGGGAGAAAGGGTATAGGGATTTGCAGAGGTGAGGGGCAGGGAACAAACTGTGTAGGGGTGGGGGAGTGGGGGGGGGGGGAGGGAGGAGGAGTTAGTGTTGAAATGATGGGATTTAAGGGATGGTTGCATCTAGCCATTGGGCATTGTGTCGACATGTCAGCAGGAGAATGATATTTATCATGCTGGTGTGTGTGGCTTCAGAGTGGAAATATTGATTTTATTTTTGGGGTGGGGTAGAGGGTGAGGAGGGGAGATGGGGGTGGGGGTGGGGTAAGAGCTCTTCAATCCATTTTGTTATGTCTGTGAGTGTGAGTCTCTTTCTCTGAGTTGCATGTATGTATGTGTCCACACACACATGTATACATGAATGTGTTTATGCATGGGTCCTTCATCTGTTAAGCAGATGTGGTGTAGCTCATAAAAAAAGATGTTACACTGATCAGTCCGCAAAACTTTGACACCACCTTGAAACAGAAAATGCATCTATACCGAAAAGCCACCGTGTATTTCACGTGTCTGGTAAACTAGTTGGGTACCCTGGGTGACTCATCCAGTCTGACTCATGTTGTATCTGAGTCGACCCATCTATGACAGAAAGTAGTTAGTTGATGGCAGACAAAACCAACGGCAATAGAAGAGTTGTCCCTCCCTGGAAAAAATCTGTAGTATAATCCACTTCGACAGGAAATGAATAAACTTGCAGACAGAAAAATGGGAGTTGCTGCAATGAAAAAAAATTGTGACAAAGAGGAGTACAATACAATATGCTTTCACACCTCCTTAAACAGGAAATGCATAATTAAAAGCCACCATATACATCACATGCCTGGGAAAGTGGTTGGTTACCCTGAGTGACGATTCATCCAGTCTGACTAATGCTGTATCTGAATCAACCCATCTATGTCTGAAACAAGTCAGTTGCTGCTGCAGCTTATGATGATGGTGGTGGCAGTTGTGTGTAGGGGATGGGGCAGGAGTGAGAGAGAGAGTGCGTGTGTGTGTGCATGCATGCGTGTATGCATTGTGCATGTGTGTGTGTGTGCGCGCACACATATGCGTGTGTGTGTGCATGTGTGTGTGTGTGTAGCACATTCATGAGTGAGTGAGTGAGTGAGTGTGCGTGCGTGCATGCGTGTGTGTGTGTGTGATATTAGTTTGTTTCACAGTGTGTGTATGCAAGCTTGTGACCTATTTCTCTGTGTGTTTGAAGACAGGGGGATTGATTGATTTGTCACATCATTATTACCTGCTGCCCTCTTGTTCTCCCATCAAGCTGGGCTAAAGCTGTTATGCCAGGACAATGGCGGGTGGGCGCGCGTGCATGCATGTGTGTGTTGTGCGTGTTGTGTTCATTTTCAATAATACAAAAAAACAACAACAAACAAACAACAACAAAAAACCCCAAGGAAAAAAACAAACAAAAACCAAGGAAAAAAACAACAAGGAAACAAACAAAAGCACCAAAAAACACCACAGGTGTTCTAACAGTCACTTGTGTTAATATACAAACAAAACAACTACTTCATTTTATTTTCTGAACATTGCATAAAAGGCTTTTAATGCAGAAGCTTCGTTTTTCTTTATAATCAGATTAAAGCAACTGACACTGTCACTGATCAAATCATGGTTTGGTAACCCTACATGTAATATATACATGTCATTCCTGCATACACAAGTGTTCAATAATTTATCTAAATTACACTGTAACACAACTGGTACTCACTGACCAAATCATGGTTGTGTAACAATACATCAAATTTACTCGTACATGCATACACAAGTCTGTGCAATGTTTTATAAATTCAGTTCTATAACACAACTGACACTCACTGACTGAATCATGGCTGGGTAATCATACATGAATACATCTCATACATGCATGCAAACAGGTGTCTGTGCTATGATTTATGAAACAAAATAAGTTTGTGCAATCATATCCTAAAATGACTGCACTGCAAGTCATGTGCCTCGCTGAAGATGTGAGGCTCAATATATCATTGCCCAAGTAAGTTGCAGCTTCTGTTTCATCCTTTTGATTGGACTGTGACAAGTTATCATGTGATTTTATTTCAGCTTCACAAGAGCTGGGAAAGAGGCTGACTCACTATGCAGCTGATGAGTGACTAGAGGTTTCTCCATGTTCTTTTCCACGTGTTCGCTACTATATAATTATGTGCTGACGGATGTCTTTCCACTGATATCTCTTATATATCACTGTGTATGCATGCTGCAATCGGGAGGAAGGGTGTTATATCTTTTGGGGGTTTTCTATTTCTATTATTATTATTATTATTTAATGATGATGATGATGTGGTTGATGATTTTTCACATAAATAAACCAGCCCCCCTAGAAAACATAATATATATATATATATATATATTATGTGTAATATGTCATGCAACTTTTGCAAGACAAAAACCCACCCTCTATATAAACTATGCCCAGCTCCTTAAAACATATTTCACTCAAGACAAAAAGATTTTTACAGTGTCTCTCTAGTCCCCAGCACATAATATGATGAAACTCCCTCCAGCCTGGAGTCAGCCCTGGGCCTCTCCCACTTCCAAAGCCGAGCTCCCAGCTCTGTCCTATAGTCACAAAGAAAAGCCTGTAGAAAATCCTACTCCTCGCCTAACTCCCCTCTCCCCTCTCTACTCCCCAAGAGGGTTAAAACACCATGGCTGAGTGAAAGCCACTTCTGGCCTAAAAACTGTCTGTCCATGGGCATAAAAGGTTGATTGATCAATGTTTGACCTGGGAAATCTCTGAGTGAAAGTGGAGGCATCCAATTCAAAAGACTGGGAGGATGGAAAAGGGGGAGATGGGAGGACAGGGAGGAGGGTTTGGGGAAAAAAACAAACAAAAAACAACAACAACAAAACAAAACAAAAAAGTGTATTGTATGTGAGTAACCGATAACTGGATGAAAAATACATAGCATGTTCGTACTCATTATGTTCATAGTTGTACTAATTCATTGATTGTGTAAATGAAAGAGAGAGAGAGTGTTAGTGCACACAATGCAACAGGCAACCGCAAGGGTATAATGTGTGTGTGCTTTAAGTGTTTGAGATTGGTGTGTGTGTGTGTGTTTGAGAAAGTTGCAAAGGTAGAAATGGAAAAGGATCTCCAGACCATCTTTATTGCAAGGCTGTCAGAGAAATTGATGCACTTGATCTGACCCTCTATCTGTTCATCTCTGTTTCTCAGTCTCCCTCTCTCTCTCTGTCTGACTGTCTGACACTCCCCCACCTCCACCCCATCCCCTGTCTGTAAGGCCTGTGTGTGAGTCAGTAGGGAACCTTTCCTCATATTATCCTCTTTCTCTCTCTAAGGGGAGGAGGGGGTTGAAACAGAGAGGTGAAAGAGTCTATATAGGCGAGCAACAGAGACTGGAGACTCACATGCATTCAGTTTTCATGGCATTAACCCAAAACCTGAATTGTCACGTGGAAAAACACTCATCTCACACTCCCCTTTCCTGCATGTATTCATTCATGCTATCTGTCCATACTGACTCTCTGTACATAAAAAAGATACAAGAATAAGAAATATTTGCGCAGAGAGATAGTGCATCTAAGCCTGTATACATGTGTCCGGTTTGACCTGTGCCCACTGTGTGTCTATACATCAGATGCAATTAAGCATTCATAAATATTTGAACATTTATACTGTCTAGTCAAACAAAAATGCCTGAGCATCCTCCATGTAAAATTTACAACCCCAATCCACCCAAAACCGAACTAAAAAACCAAAGCACACACACACACAAGCCCCAATACCCACCCCTCACACATTGTAGCGTGGAGTTTAATGAAGTACTGGCAAACAGCCCAAAAGGTCTAAGTTGTTCAGGGCTTCAGTCTCAGTCTGGAGATGTTGCTTTTTTGCCACATGTCCTCAACTCCCCATCCCCACATGTCCTCAACACCCCCCCCCCACCCCACATGTCCTTAACCCTCCCCCCATGTCCTCAACCCCCCCCCCCCACACACACACATGTCCTCAAGTCTCCACCCCCACATGTCCTCACCCCCCCCCCCCCCACATGTCCTCAACTCCCTATCCCCACATGTCCTCAACCCCCCCCCCCCATGTCCTCACCCCCACCCCCACACACATGTCCTTAACTCTCCCCCCATGTCAACCCCCCCTACCCCCCACATGTCCTCAACCCCCCCCCCCCATGTCCTCACCCCCACCCCCCCACACATGTCCTTAACTCCCCCCATGTCAACCCCCCCTACCCCCCACATGTCCTCAACCACCCCCCCCACATGTCCTCAAGTCTCCACCCCCACATGTCCCCCCCCCCACATGTCCTCAACTCTCCCATGTCCTCAACCCCCCCCCCCCCACATGTCCTCACCCCTCCCCCCACATGTCCTCATGTCTCCACCCCCACATGTCCTCAACCCCCCACGCCCCCATGTTCTCAACCCCCCACACCCCCATGTCCTCAACTCCACACCCCCACATGTCCTCAACCGCCCACACCCCCACATGTCCTCAACCCACCATGCCCCCATGTCCTCAACCCTACACCCCCACATGTCCTCAACCCCCCACCCACAGCCACTCCTGTAATCCCCCACCACCTTCCCTCCATCCCCCCTTCCAAGACCAGACAAAAGAGAACCCAGACGAAGACAGCCGCTAATCACACCTCAGGGCTTTTAAGCACAACAACAGTGAGGCCAACATCAGTAGGGTCCACACTGCAGCCTGGATGCTTGCTTTACCCTGCAGACAGTCAAGGCGATTAGTTCCACCCACCACAACAAATTGGATCCCAGCCACTGAATCGACCTGTCTAGGATTCAATTTGTGGAGAGGGGAATCTAACCAGGCTTGATACTACAGCACACCCACTTACAAGATACACACACACACACACACTCCACTGTGAGCCCCTGAACTATGCATATGTATGCATGTGCACTTCTGTTTGCGAACACACACACAACCCCTTGATCACTCCCTCCTTCGTACTGCAAAGCTCTTTGTGAGGTTTGAAAGTGCTGTTTAAATGAATGATTATTATCATCTATTACAACTGAATAATTATGATAATAATCATAATAATAATAATGATAATAATAAGACACGTAATAGCACCTTACAGTAATAAACCCCCAAAAACCTGAGGTCAGGCTACAGTGAACAGACCTGTATGGTCTCCTTACTACTGGAGACAATGGGACAGAAAGAGTAGAAGCAGAGCATGAGAATGGAGTCCAGAAAGGATGATGCCAGAGAGCAGAACAAACTCATCAGGCTGAACAAGCACGGCAGGGCAGGGCAGGGCACAAAGACACAGAGGAACACAACTTGGGAAGCCAGTGAAGCAAGAATGTGACTTGACAGTAACACAAAGTTCAGATCCTACTAATTCAATATGACCAGAGCAGAGCAGGAGAGGCCTGATCCCATCCTTACTTCATACTGGTCTGCAAAACTACCCCCAAATCTCACGGTATAGTGGTTCAGATCCTAACTCAATATAACCAGCGCATGGGGGGCTGATATCATTCCAACTTCACAATGGTCTACAAAACTAAGACATCACTGGTTCTGTGTGCTAAGTTTGTTTTGCAGACATTTTTTTTCCAAGAAAAACAGAGGTGCATGTGTGTGTGCGTGCGTGTGCATGTGAGCGCACGCATAAATGCTTGTGTATGTGTGTGTGTAGGGGAGGGTTCTCTCTGTGTGCAAGCCTAAACGCCTATGTTAATATGTTAGTGTGTGTGTGTGCATGTGTGTGCATGTGTTTGTGTACGTGTTATTGGCTGTGTGTGTGTGCATGCACACACGTATCAGGAAGGTGGGTGGTTAATTTACAGCAAGGACATCCCCCCCCCACCCCCCGTCTCACCCCTCCCTTCCCCTTTCTTAGTTTCTATTCCCAAAAAGAATTTTTTTTTTCAGTGCCGAGTTTCCCCAGACGCAGATCCAATTAAAACCCAATCGAGCATTGGGCTGCGTGTGTCTGGAGCTGGGTCTGATCGATTCGTGAGCAAAGCCTTCCTCTCCTCTCTCCCAGCCAGTGCAACAGCCCACAGACCTTAAAGCTTCAATCAAATGCAGTGGTGGAACTGAATACTCCTCTCATCTAGGCCTTTTTCTTGGACTTGGAATTCCAGTGTAACATCCTCAAACTAATCCCCCCCCACCCCCCACCCCCCTGACACCTCCTCCTCCCCACCTCCAGCTGGGTTTTAGCCTGGGGTCACTCTGTGCCAGCCTCCAATTACTAGTCAAGATGCCTTGCTCTCCATTAACTAAATGGAAGCAAACATGGAGGATTTCTATTTCAATAATGATAGCCTGTATTGATTCTAACTGGGCCAAATTTTCTCCCAGGGGTCATTTTCAAGCTAGCCTAGAATAACCCCCATGTCCACCATGTGGGGTGAGGAATGTGAATCCAACTATGGTGATTGGGGGAGGTCAGTTTTGACTAGTTGAAGTTCATCCCCGTGGGTCATTCCAGGCTAGTCTACATGTATAGACCTTTGGGTTAAATTGGGCTAGCCAGATTTTTCCCCCGGGTAAAAACAAAGGGGAGTACGAATAGGCCTGGAGACCAAATCCGGGCTTCCTTTCCTTTTTTCATCTTCCATTTTATGTTCCACTTACCCAGTAGCTCACATCTATACTAACCTACCTACCATCCTTCCCTTTCAGCAAAATGGACAATGATTTACATTTAGTAAGTATCCACAGATATTGATCATACATCTATTCAATGTCTGGAAATAGCTGACATTCTGTAACCCTTCTCCTCCACCCCCTCCAATACTCACACCCACCACCCTTCCTACCCTTGCAGAACCTGTTAGACACTAACGCAATTTTCTTCCTTTTGCCATGCAAAGTGTGTGATCAATAGAAGCCTGCAATGACGTCAATGGAAAGAGAAGCTGTTTTTATCTTTGTAACAACTGTCAGCCATAGTCATTCTGTTGATCATCTGTTTGTATGATGACTGGTGTCTGTCAGAGTCTGTCAATCAGTTCATCAATAACACCCCCCCGCCCCCATGCCATCCCCCACCCCCCTCCACCTTGTACTCTCTCTCTCTCTCCATCATGTGCGAGTTCTTTCTCATTTTTAGGATACATTGATGTAATTTACGGAGAGATATATACATAGATTGTATTTGTATTTCTCTTTTTTTGTTACAACAGATTTCTCTGTGTGAAATTCAGGCTGCTCTCCCCAGGGACAGCGCATCACTACACTGAGAGCGCCACCCATTTTTTGTTATTATTTCCAGTATGCAGTTTTATTTGTTTTTCCTATTGAAGTGGATTTTTCCACTGAATTTTGCCAGGGACAACCCTTTTGTTGCCATGGGTTCTTTTACGTGCGTTAAGTGCAAGCTGCACATGGGACCTCGGTTTATCATCTCTTCCGAATGACTAGCGTCCAGACCACCACTCAAGGTCGAGTGGAGGGGGAGAAACTATTGGTGACTGAGCCGTGATTCGAGCCAGCGTGCTCCGATTCTCTCGCTTCCTAGGCAGACACGTTACCTCTTGGCCATCACGATCTCTGAAATTGTTTGTCTGCACCACCACTTCCTGAGGGGCCAAGGACTATTAAAGTATTATTGAATAAAACAAGTGTCCATGTCTCTCTCTCAATCTCGAACATACTGCAGTGTACTGACATGTATGTGAATTTGCTTGCACATAAGGCACATGCCTGAGCAGAAACACACACATACACACACAAACTCATGCTAATTTATCCTGATGATAAGGTAAATTATACAGAAAGGAAATATTACTCCCAATCAAAGCAAAAAATTGCAAACACCTAAATATCCGTCCCATCCTAAACTGTCTTCTTCCTCACATGCTTCTTTTGGGTCCCTATCCCCTCCCCTTCCTCCCACCCACCCCACCCCACCCCCACCCCTGGGACTCCCCCTCCCCTCCCATCTTGGCTACAGATGGACAGCAGTGGTCTGAGGAAGAAGCAGCAGCGAAGAGGAGTGGAATGGGCAAGGGGGACTAAATGTTGTGCTGAGAAAGGCAAGGAGGCAGGAAAAAAGGCTATCGACCCGCCAGACCTAGTCATTCCTATTGATCCCCTGTTTCTGGCTGGGCCCTTTCTGCTGCTGCAAGCCTACCAGCCTGCCTGCCTGCTCCCTTTGTTTCTGGGTGACACACTGTGTATACATCTCTATTCCTGGGTCACACAGTGTATGCTGGGTACATCTCTGTTCCTGGATGACAGTGTATGCTGGGTACATCTCTGTTCCTGGATGACACAATGTTGGGTACATCTCTGTTCCTGGGTGACATGCTGTGTATACATCTCTATTCCTGGGTGACACAGTGTATGCTGGGTACACAGTGTATGCTGGGTACATCTCTGTTCCTGGGTGACACAGTGTATGCTGGGTACATCTCTGTTTCCTGGGTGACACAGTATATGCTGGGTACATCTCTGTTTCTGGGTGACACAGTGTGTGCTGGGTACACAGTGTATGCTGGGTACATCTCTGTTCCTGGGTGACACAGTGTATGCTGGGTACATCTCTGTTCCTGGGTGACACAGTGTATGCTGGGTACATCTCTGTTTCTGGGTGACACAGTGTATGCTGGGTACATCTCTGTTCCTGGGTGACACAGTGTATGCTGGGTACATCTCTGTTCCTGGGTGACACAGTGTATGCTGGGTACATCTGTTTCTGGGTGACACAGTGTGTGCTGGGTACATCTCTGTTTCTGGGTGACACAGTGTATGCTGGGTACATCTCTGTTCCTGGGTGACACAGTATGTGCTGGGTACATCTCTGTTCCTGGGTGACACAGTATATGCTGGGTACATCTCTGTTTCTGGGTGACAGTGTATGCTGGGTACATCTCTGTTCCTGGGTGACAAACTGTGTATGCTGGGTACATCTGTTTCTGGGTGTTCAGGGAAGGTGTCTGTATCATACTGTATTGTATTGTATGATAATGTAGTATTTTGTACTATATTGTACAATATTGTAGTGTACTGTCTTTCTAATTCTACTGTATTGAATTTTTTTTTTTTCTCACAACTTAAAATTCATTTCTGTGTGAAATTTTAGGCTACTCTTCCCGGGGACAGCTCATCACCAAGTAACACCCACACTGAAGACACTGCCCAAAGTTCCAAAATGCTACAGTGATGTAATCACAAACTGGTCAGTCTGAACACTGAAGGGAGCATGCAAATTAATGTCAGCCTGAGAGCGAACACTTCCCACTTTCTGCTGATATCTGTTTATTTAACACAGCATGTTGAAGCAGGTGGATCCATTCACAAGCCAGTCTACAACACAGGTCTGTCAAAACCCTGTTTCCAGTTAAAACATGATCATCAACTTCTACAGATATTTTCACACCAACTTGTGATGACATGTGCTGCTGAAAAGAGAGGAGTGCTACTTTTCACAACTGTATTCCATATTAATAAAATCAGACTGCTGCACTGGTTCAGCACAATCTGGAAAGTGTTCCCATCAGTAACAAGAATAACCATGAGAAAACCTCAGGGAGTTTCTCATTTGGAACATGAGTATCAAGAGGGAAGTGTTCCCACTGAAACAAGAATATCAGGAGGAAAGTGTTCCTGGTTGGAACGGGAATGTCAACAAGAAAGTGTTCTTGTTTGGAAACAGGAATATCAATAGGAAAGTGTTCTGTTTGGAATGGGAATATCAACAGGACAGCATTCCTGTTTGGAACAGGAATATCAAGAGGAAAGTGTTCCCATTTGGAACATGAACATTAACTGGAAAGTGTTTATATTTGGAACAGGAATACTGCTCAATAGGAAAGTGTTCTCATTTGATACAGGAATATCAACAAGATAGTATTCTCACTGGCAACAGGAATACCAAGAGGAAAGTGTTCCCATCTGGAACTGGAATATCAAAGGTTCCACACTGACTTACTTGGACCTGTTAACAAAAACAGAGGTGGATCAATACCACTCAGGAAAGTGTCCAGCAGAGCAGAATCTATTTACGGAACCCCTGGCACAATAACTTGACTGGCCACCATTATTTCTCCCTCTGCAGGAACGCTTAGAACTGACTGCATAAGGACCATGCACAAGAAAGAGACAAGAGTCTGTGATAGTTAAACTACACCCACCTACACTCTTTCACTGCAATAACAATTCTCTGGAGAAAAAAAGGAGCACGAGAACACCAACCTTTAAAACATGCTTTATCTTTATTTTCTTTATAAAAAAATAAAAATAAAAAAAAACTCCCAGAAATATAATAACCAAATACTGGCAGAAAAAAAAATCTAGAAAAAAATATATATAGAAGCTGCTATTCAGTAATGTTAGGAACAGTAAATAATCTATAATATTTAAACATGTGACGAAGAGGAAAAGCAATCAATAAAAAAAAAAAAATTAAAAAAAAAATCAATGAGTAGGAATCATAAAAAATCTACAATTAACAGAAGATTCCTATGGGTAGCATGAAATAACAGATACAAATACGAGCTTCCTATGAACAAGAACAATGAAATCAACAAACATAAAGAAAAATCACTCAAGCAGTAGAATGATAGGAAGAGTAGGATAGTCGTCTTTCAGGTGAGATGACAAAGGTCACAAGTGCAGCACACTCTTGGTAAAAAAAAAAAAAAAAACCCCCCCAAAAAACCAACCAACAACCTGTGGCACCCAGTGAGTTGTCGAACAAACAGGAACAGTGAAACCGTAAGTGACAACAAAAGCTCTGCAGGAACAGATTTAGTACAAATAATGTCAATAAAAGTTTCCTTCCATGCAAAAAAACCCAAACTTACATTAACAGAAAAATAACAACAGAAGCTTCCTATGTATGAACAGAATCCATAGAAATAGCAAAAAAAACAACAATCATCAAATGCTTTCATTGAATAGACATTTAGAAATGACAATCATCAGAAGTTTCTTCTTAAGAGAATGATAAATCATAACATTCAGAAAAAAGCATCTTATGAATAGAAATAGCACAAATGACAAACAATAAAAGATTGCAAAGAACAGAAACAGTGACACCTTCTGAAGGACACAAACAATAACAGCAGCAATCAATAAAACTGCTCCAGCCAACAGAACAAAAATCTAGCTTAAAATGACAACCATCTAACCCCCTGTACCTGACTGATGAATGGAAACACACACAGGCAGCAAAGTACTTGTTAAAGTGGTATCTAACTTTCTTCAATCCCTTGACTGCTGCTGACGAGTGCTCTCCTCACTGAAGGACTGTTGCTAGTAACTGGTGGCCTAGTGAAGCACTGGCACAGTGATAACATGTCCACCTGGGAAGTGCGAGAAAGGGAGGCTGTGGGATAGAATCCCACCGTCACCAGATTTTCCTCCCCTCCAAAAGACCTTGAGTTGTGGCCAAGACACTTTGACCAGTAGATGAGACAATACACAGAAGTCCCACGTGCAGCATGCACTTAGTGCATTTAAAAGAACCCTGGCAAAATCATATATTTATACTGTAAAATCTACTCTAATATACTATACTTGTGTGCGTGTGCACATGACTGAAGCCTGACTGAATGACACCGGAAACAAATGATGAGTGCATGAAGGCAGCTGTCAGTCCACTCTACCCTGGCAGGCAGTCTGTTGTGCATTTGTTAAGTATTCTGTGTTCATAAAATACTTTAAGCTTGGTCTTTGACCAAAGATATGCAACATTTAAGTATCAATAATAATACAATTAATAACTGAGATAGGACTGAGGAAAGCAATCTGGATGTCTGTCACCATTCTTCATTTGGACTCCTTCCTCCTGGAATTGAATTACTTTTGTTCATCATCAAATCAACAGCACCACTTGTAAAAGTACACGAGAAGCAGGAACTCTAGTTCTTACAGTCATTCCTGCCACACTGATCTCATTTCACCAAGGGGTTAAAAGAGTGTGTTCTCCCTCATTCTTCCCACCCCGTCTCTCCCTACAAGTCCCAGTGTCTAACTATGAATAAATCACCTCACACCACTCAATAGTGGCTGCAAACAGTACAGTACTTCAGCAATCCTGTTCAGAAGAGGTGGTTCTATTCTGTGTAAACTTGCCATTCCAACTTGTGACTGAAGTTTGCAGTTGAAGATCAACAAATCACTGGAGTAATTCTGCTGACAGGAAGCAGGAATTTTTGTTTAATGTCCCGTCACACATATGGGTGATTGAAGACATTTTGTTAAAGTATTTATGAATACATCTGAGTATTATCGGTTAGAAGGGGTGGGAGATGTGGATGAATGGAGGGTTGGGGGAAACTGGGCAAATGAGGGTAAAAATGTGGGTGAAATTTGGAAGACAAACAAAACAAAAAAAAACCAAAACAAAAAAACAACAACCACAAAACAAAAAACCCTCTAAATACAGTTACAGGAAATTACTTAAAGGACTTCTGCTGACAGACTGAACTGGTTATGCCAAGACATCATCAAGTGTTGAAGACACCAACTCTCACTCCCCAAACCTCCTGTACTCTCCCTAACCACTGATGATCTTCTGCCCTGCAGTTTCTCTCTTCCCCTCCCTCCCCCCTCTCTCTAATAATATAAATGTCTTCAATTTAACGTCTTTCCGCTTAGAGTAACATTTGGCTCTTGCGTGTGCGTGCGTGCGTGCGTCTTGAGTGTGTGTGTGTGTGTGTGTGTGTGTGTGTGTGTGTGTGTGTGTGTGCGTGCATGTCACTGTGTGCATGTTGATGTGCATCTGTGTGTCTGTCTATTCTGTTTCAGAGTGTGTGTTCACATACATATATATACAGGTGAATATCATTATATGCATACAAAAGTATGAACCAAAGAATGTAACCAGCAAAGGCTGAACAAACAGCATTTTGCAGCAAAGAACATAACCAGCAAAGGTTCAACGAACAGCATTTTGCAGCCAAAAACAACCAGCAACAGTTGAACTTCTTGAAGAAACAGGATTTATGTAATCTTATTTTGTTTTATTGGATAGACTTGAGGAGAGCGAGTGAAACTTCTACTACTCATGCAAAGATTTTTTTTTTTTTTTTTAAGTTAAAGGTCCCTTAGCCTTTTAATAGTTTATAACCATGAATTTCAATCCACTATGTCTAAGGCTCGGCACAGGAAGGTGGGTTCCAATCCTCCCCTCCTGCCGCTTTGACCTTCTCCAACCAGTCAGGTACCATTCATACCTGAATGAAAGGAGGAAAACTGGTATAAAATGCCTTTCCAAGGTGAACACTGAATCAGAAATGGAATGCCTAACCAATTCTGCCAGGGCATCTTTCTGTCTGTATCCATGCAAACAAATTTCATCAAAAAATACTCACTCATGTTGGGGCAGCAGACGTACTCCACACCGCTGAAAGTTCCCAGTCCACAGTTGAGCAGCATGCCGAAGCTCTCACAGTGCATCCCGTCCTTGGCGCAGGCGTCGCGGGCAACTACCTCCCAGTGACTGAAGCCCTCACACACCTGGTCATCATGGTCATGGTCAAATTTGCAGTGCTGTGGCACCAGCAGGGCATCACTCTGGAAGCTGTCCACTGCACAAAGGGAACCCCGCCCATCCAGCAATTCACCAACAACATCAATGGTGAAATTTCATTAAAAAAAAAAAAAAAAAAAATTTAAAAAAACTATTGTGAAATCCATTTGCAATCTTTAGTGAAAAAAAATCAATATTTCTGTCAACGCTTAAGCTCATATGGATTTCACATGAGCTTCTGCTACAAAAGCACTGAAAGAAAACATTAATCAACATTTTTGTCATTGCGTAAACTCATAGACCAGACCACAGCAAAACATTTCTTTTGCAAAAGAAAGTGAAACTTTTGAATTTGCATACATGCATGTAATTAATCTTTGGACAGATCCCTTCTTGACTGAGCCAGTATTTCATGAGATCCCCTATTACCATGCAAATTCTTAGCTGCATGTATTTTTTGAAACAATCTCCATCAAAACCAATCTCCTTGATCAGGTTGTTAAAAGCATCCTCCTGCTGCTGAGCTTCAGAATGCTGTTCACCTAAATTGGATGTTTCCTCTGTGCTTCAATCTCTTCTTCATATATCATTGTAATGATAAAAAAAATTTTTTAAACCCTACCAATATCACATTATTAATAATAATTATTGTTATCTGCTCATTACCATATCATATCCATATTCTTATCATTGCAATATAATATTTTATTATCTTTTCCTTTTTGAAACCACCACCAGCATCATCATTATATTTATAATTTTTTAACATCAATTTATAACCAGCAGAACACTATATTGTTGAATCAGTTAATATTCAGTGAACATATTACATAATAGTTAATACTATATATTCAAAGCCTTTCAGTGCTTCCACCCCACCTCCAAACCCTTAACGCCCTCTCAACCTTGCTGACTGCAACAACTCAAACATGTTTTTTAACATTCAATGATTCACGGATGTTTATCATGCTGATCAACCCGAAGTATTCCAATCCTATACATGTACTGGTTTGGTGTGTGTGTGTGTGTGTGCGCGCGCATTTTGTAAGTTTGACATGGTTGCATGTGTGCCCATGTACTTCTGCACATATGGGGTGAAAATATGGAAAGAGTGAGAAATCCTGTTTCATGAGAATACATGTGTGTATGCTGACTCATTCAATCAGTGTGTAAAAAAATACAAAGTATGTGCTTGTATGCAATGCACATTCATGAACACTTCCCCAGTTGTCACAGAAGTCTGAAATACCTCAACAGCGGAATCCTACAAAAAGAATACCAACACCTGTCAACACAAGTCACCCAATCTGTCCAGCCACATCTGATATAAGTAATAAGTTAAATAACAGTTGTTATTAACACACTGTACAGGTGTAACAACCTCGACCTACCTCCTGCTGAATTTTATCCCAGTGTCCCAGGTTCATTTGTTGCCAGTCAAGACATAACCCCCCTTAACCCCCAACATGAGTTGGAAATTACTTTTCTACAAGTTTAATTAAGCTACTGAAAAAGGTATTGGCCTCATTCTGGGCTAGCTTTACTAACCCTCCCCTCACCAAATAATCATAACATTCCAGTGACAAGCCTGAATCGAAAGTGGAATAGGGAAAGATGGTCCCCCCCCCCCCCCCCCCCCCCCCGGTCACATCACAATCATCAATTAAATAGGGGAGAGGGTTAATTCCAATTGGGCCAAATTCATCTCCTGAGGTCATTTCAATCCAGGCTAGAATGACCACGCATCCACTAGGAGGGGTGTAAAATCAAACACTGGATGAAGAAGGGGGGTGGGGTGGGGGGTGGTGGTGGTGGTGGTGGTGGTGGTGTGTGTGTGTGTGTGTGTGTGTGTGTGTGTGCCGGTTCAGACTAACTGAAGTTCACCCCTGGGTGTTTTGGGGTGAGGGGTAATTCCAGGGTAGTCTATAGAGCTTGTTCGTTAGAAAAAAAAATATAGAGTAATTTGCCCTTGATTAAGCCAGAAAGAGAATTCGTGGGACGTCTCTAAAAGTGAAAGTTGCAAGTTCGTTGACTGCACTTGTGTAAATGCTTCACAATGGGTCTGGGGGAAAACGGGAGGAATGAAGTACTGTGTGTGCTTCAAAGGAAAAGAGATATCGCAACGAATACCAGCCATGAACCGACTGCATAGCGCGATTCTGGCGATCTCAGAATCACATCGTGAACTGAACTGAAGCCAAGGACCGCACCCTCAGTGGCGATGATATTCCTTCACTTTTTACGAACAAGGTCTTCAAAACAAGCACAGTATGTGACATTTTGAATCGAATATTCATTTTTATGTTTCAAAATATATTTGTTTCAATTCAACAGCCAAGCCTAAGAATGTTTGAATGTTTTGAGTCTGATTTCTCAAAGAGGGATGATAATAATGTCTTCATTTCTCACACACTTATCTGCCTAATGTTTGAATCCAAAAGCACAATTTAACCTTTAAAACAGAGAATTACAGTACACCAGTTGGCCTGTCTTTTTCAACTTCCAGTCACCAATATTGTATCATTCAACTGGATTTGTGTGTGTGTGTGTGTGTGTGTGTGTGTGTGTGTGTGTCAGAGGTAGGTGCATACGCCTGTATGATCGTGATGTTGAATGGTGAGGCTTTGAGCCGAATGGTGATGATGCGGCTTGAAACTGGGCGACATCCCAAGATGCAGTTTGTGATGTTCTTGAGGACGAGGAAGCCTACCCCATGCTCGTGGCGGTCTTCTTTGCCACTGTAGTACAGTTTGTGACCTTCTTCAGTTGTGAGATCTTTAATGTTCTTCAAGCGTACTTCACAAAGCCCTATGATGTTCCAGTTGTATCGTTCCATCTCGTATGTCAGTTCTTTGATTTTTCCTGCTGCACGGAGAGTTCTGATGTTCCATGTGCCAATCACGATGTTGTCTCTGCTTCTGATTTTTGCTGAGGTGTTACCAGTAGCATATTTTTCGCCTCTGCCCTGGTGTGCAGCAGAAGATGCGTACGCAACTGTCAAAAACTTGACAACAACCAAGCAAGGACGAGTCAGCACCATCCAGGACAAATCAGGGAAATGCCTCATTGAAGAAAAAGACATCCTACAGCGCTGGACTGAATATTGCTCCGAGTTGTACAACCATGACACCAAAGGTGACACTTCAGTTCTGAACTGTCCCCCATCAACCAACAACGACAGCCAGCCAATTCTTCGGGAAGAAGTAGAGGCAGCAGTGAAGACACTGAAAGCAGGGAAGTCAGCTGGCGTCGACAACATTCCCGCCGAACTGATTCAAGCTGGAGGCGAAGCAGTGATTGATGCCCTCACCACCATCTGTAATAAGATCCTGCAGACGGGGGAGTGGCCAACCACCTGGACACAATCATTGGTCATCACAATCCCCAAGAAGGGCAACCTACAACAGTGCAAAAACTACCGCACTATCAGCCTAATCAGCCACCCCAGCAAGGTCATGCTAAAGGTCCTTCTCAACTGACTGAAACCGCAAGCAGAAATGATCATCGCCGAAGAGCAGGCCAGCTTCAGAGCAGGGAGAAGCACAACAGAACAAATCTTCAACCTGCGCTTGCTGTGTGAGAAGTATCTCCAGCACCAAAGAGACCTCTACCACGTCTTCATTGACTTCAAGAAGGCGTTCGACAGGGTATGGCACGCTGCCTTATAGGCCACCATGCACAAATTCAACATCAGTGAAGACATCATCCAAGCCATACAGAACCTATACGAAAGAGCAACCAGTGCAGTCCTCTTCAATGGTAGCATGGGTAACTGGTTTAGAACCACGGTCGGAGTCAGACAGGGATGTCTACTCTCTCCCACTCTCTTCAACCTCTTTCTTGAAAGGATCATGACTGACGCTCTGGAAGATCATGTGGGAACTGTCAGCATTGGAGGCAGAGTCATCACCAACCTGCGCTTTGCCGATGACATTGATGGCCTGGCAGAAGAGAAAGAACTCGAAGAACTCGTGCACAAACTTGACAAGACATCACCAGCCTACGGCATGGAGATCAGTGCACTGACCAAGGTTATGACAAACAACAGCCAAGGCGTAACGTCCAACTTGCACGTAAACGGTGAAAAACTGGAAGAAGTCTCCTCCTTCAAATACTTGGGTGCCATTGTGTCAGACGAGGGTTCGACAGTGAGATCCTTGCTACTTCCACAGGCAGTGTGAATGTTTACACACACACACACACACACACACACACACATATATATATATATAGAGAGATAGAGATAGAGAGAGAGAGAGATAAGGCATAGTTATCACTTATTGTTGCAATTTTAAACAACTCACTGGCTTGCGATTCTGCACAAGCATAACGCAGTGAATAGATCTGACACATTTTGGGGGTTGTATGCAGTTTGACTAAAAAATGTGTAACTAAAACAAATGTCATAACATTCAAGCTATAATTATATATTCTTTTCTTTTTTTGTCACAGCTGTCAGATGTGCAAGTCCAAGAAGACATCACTACTACTTCTGCATCAGCAGTGGAAACCAATGCTGCTGACAGTAAATTGAGTAATATTACAAAATTTAACAAATTTGGAAGTGAAAGTATGCAATGATCTGACATGTTTTTCATCATCTACCAAGCTGGCTCAATATGCTGATGATATTGCTATATGGATTCAGACATCCTTGAGGAAAAGGACAAGCCTACATTACATCAATTATGTACAGAAACATTTTCAGGGTGAACTCAATAGACTGAGTAGCTATATGCAATCTAATGGTTTTGAGTTTTCTGTAGAAAAAACACATTTGATCCTCTTTAATAATGGTTATAATCCCAGCAAACTACCACGATTTTTTTTTTAGGAGGACGTGAAATATTGTTCAAGTCGGAAATAAAATTTCTTGGGATCCTATTTACTTCAAAACTAAACTGGAAGAAACACATTGATTCAATGGTGACTAAAGCAGTTAAAAGTTTAAATTTCTTAAAAATTGTAAGTCACTCTCCTTGGGGACAAGACTCCAAAATTCTTTTACATTTAGCGACATCTCTCGTAAGATCAAGATTGACCTACGATCAAGAAATTTTCTTTTCTGCTCCGCCGACGTTTCTAAAGAAGCTGCGAATAAATGACAGTAAAGCTGTGAAACTGGCTTTAGGGGTACCTGTGCATACTAAGACCTCAGAAGCCTATAAGCTTGCGGGTATTCTACCACTAGATGAAATCAGAAAATTAAGTTCTGCTAAATACATTGTGAGATGTACAGCAGTGGATGATTTTGAGGAATTAAATATTAGGTCTGATATTGATTTTCCAAAAAATGCACAAAATAATTCAAATCTACAAACCATTCGCACATATGTGTCAGATATTTTAAATTCTTCAGACATTGATTTGCATGATATGGCACCTCGTGTTCTGGTGCCACCAGTCCCTCCCTGGGAGTTAACAAAAGCAAACGTTAACATATGTGCTTCTGACACAACAAAAGGAGAATCTCCACATATAATAGCAGCATCTGTCAGAATTGAATTAGAAGAAAATTTTGATTATCATTTAAAAGTTTACACTGATGGCTCGGTCCTGGATGATAGCAGAACAGGATCTGCTTTTGTCATTCCTAACCTAAAAACAGAAAAATCATATTATTTAGGTAAGGGACATTCAATTTATACAGCTGAATTGGTGGCCATCCTTATGGCTTTAAATCATCTTGTTGATATACCAATCATAGTAAGTAATATCCTATTTTGTGTTGATTCTCAATCTGTCTTAAAAAGTTTGCTCCTTTTTGAGAATAATCAAAGAGAAGATTTATTGTTTGAAATTAGGTATTTATTGCACTCCCTATTTGTGAAGGGTACAAATGTTGATTTTTGTTGGATACCATCTCACCCTGGATTCCGTTATAATGACCAAGCAGACAGGGCAGCAAAAAGGGGAACAAAAAATCATATAGATAGTATAAAAGTATATTGCCCATTGTCATACAAGGAAATAAACAATATACTAGAAAGAGACTTTTATAGGTGCTTGAATTCAACTTACCTCATCAGTTGACTCTCTCAGACTTTGGTCCGATTCGCAGACCAATTCTGAGTTTAGCTCTCAGACTATTATCAAATTCATTACGGACCAAATATTGTTCTAATGTCAAGTGCATATGCTTTAGTAACCTGACAACTGAGCATATAATTTTTCACTGTAGCTTGATGAAGCCTTTTGTACACGAAAGTGTGTTTTCACAAGTGACTGAGAACGTTGATGTTTTTGACTTTTTGCATTCATTATCAGTTGTTTCGCTTGTCAGTTTAACGACTTCTCTTTTAGGAAGTCCTTTAAGTAATTTCCTGTATTTAGAGGGTTTTTTGGGGGGGTTTTGTCGTTTTTTTCTTCCAAATTTCACCCACATTTTTACCCTCATTTGCCTAGTTTCTCCCAACCCTCCATTCATCCACATCTCCCACCCCTTCTAACCGATAATACTCAGATGTATTCATAAATACTTTAACAAAATGTCTTCAATCACCGATATGTGTGATATGTGTGACGGTACATTAAACAAAATTCTTCCTTCTTTGCTTCCCCCTTTTCACCAGATGACACAGTGAAAGATGACTTATTAGGGCTTTGAAGACTGTTTTGTCATAAAATTTAGACTTAAGGGGGCTTACAGTAGTGGGTGTCAATTTGTAGTGTGTGTGTGTGTGTTAGTTGAGAGCAGACCAATTCAGAAGGATCATTGGTATTGACAAATTGTGTAACACAGTCAGATTATCATCTGTGTATGAAGATTTTTTTTTTTTTTTTTTTTTTTTAAAGCTTTCTTATTGGGAATTGTGGAGTTTGAATGCTCCTGATATGTTTTTTTCTTCATACTGATGTGAACTGTAGCTGTGATTTTTCTTCTCTTTTCTTCTTCTTCTTCTCTTTGAGGGGGTGGGGAGGTGCAGTATGCTTCAAGTTCAAATCAGCTGAGATAACACTGATCATGGAAAAAAAATCAAAACTTTGTAAATATAGACACTGCACTTCAATACAGATGTAGATCACACACACACACACACACACACACACACACACACACACACCACCCAAAACCAAATGGTGCTCACATCATAAATAAATCAAATTGTTTAAACAATTATTTATTATTTAGTATTTAGGTATGAATGAATGGAAAAAAAGGGGGGGTGGGGGGGGAAAGAAAAAAATAAAAAAAAATAAAATATCTTATTGAAGTGATTTTCTTCAAGTCTGTTTGTGTGTGACTCAGACCTGTTTACACTGCATTTTGTAAACAGTCCAAATTTGATTAGCAATAAACAAATGAAATATATATTTATGCTTTTAAAAGAAAATAAAGTAAATAAAAAATGGGAGGTGGGGCATGCATATGTAAATAAATGCAAATATTTACACAAAAAATTTACAGCACTACCAGTTTCTAAAAAATGGCATCAAAGAGAAAGCTGGTATGTATGTGTTAATCCTATGGCCAGTTGTTAGATACAATGAACTTAGTTTTCCATAAAAGAAATACGTATTTTAACCTGGTGAAAGTACAGACATATCCATTTTGGGTGAACAGGTCAGCTGATTGTACCAGACTGGTGTGCCTGAATGTCTGGGAGTCTTGAGAAGACTTATCAATGCATGTCACTTGCAATGATGTATGAGTACTGTATGCACACATGCATGTGTGCTGCACCATAAGATGAAATCATTCTTTACTTACAGTTAATCATCAATGCAACTGTGATAAAACACACATGAATCAGTCTTGATGATTATCAATATCATCTTTAATCAAATTCCATGCACAGCTCCACCACTCTTTTCCCCACAGATTTCCATGCTCAACTCCAACACTCTCCTCCCCACAATATATATATATATATATATATATATATATATATATATATATATAAGCTACTTCAATATTTTTTTTTTAAAAGTAATGTGATAGAAAAGCCAGAAAAAGATCAAATTCATTGGAACAGCACTGCCCATTTTCTCAAGTCTGAAATCTGTTCTTAGAAGGCACACACACACACACACACACACACATACACTAATACTATGTAGCAACAATATGAAATGCTGCAATGTATGCAGATTCTGAGTGAATGGGTCAAAAACAGGAGCGATACTTTTTTCTTCAGTTGTTAAAAATGTGCGTGAGGTTGATGTCGCTGTGACAGCAGAAATGTCTCTGTGACAGCAGAAACTGACTTGACTTCGCCTTCTTGTTTCTGGGTCCGTGACAGTTTCAAATTTTTGCACGAGGAACAAGTTCAACTTTCATGCCACTTATCAGTTGTCCCTTCTTTTTGAAATACTCTTTCGGTTCTTTAACTTTCAAGGAGTCAAGTGCACTTTCAGTTTCAGCGGACAGAGTCGCCATGTTGCCTTATCCGGACGTCCCAAGGTGAAGGGGCTGAACTTTTCACTGACTTCCTGTTTCTTAACGAACAAGGTCTATACTGACCCTGGGGTTAATGTGGGCCAGCCAAGGTAGAGAGGGGCTGAGAAGGGGTTGGGGTGGGGGGTGGGAGGTGGGTTGACTATGCTGTTTACACTGGAAAGCTGAAACCCCTACCCTGATACAGACCCGGGTTTCACATTTTTTCAGCTTCACTGAGCAAAACCTCTCAGACCAATTGTCCTGCCCACTCCTTTACACTGGGTGACCAGTTCCACTGTGTCAACACTTCTTTCATGTTTTTGCTGCAGCCTATATGGGTAGAATAGACCTACCCTGCTCTCTGTGGGTAGAATAGACCTACCCTGCTTCACTGTTCTGTACTAGCAGCACTGGAATTGGTCATGTATGTAAGAAGCTATATACACAAGCTGGATGTTGTTTTGTAGATGATGTGAAGGTTCTACAATCTCAGAATTTGAAAGCAGGAGTTAAAGATCTCATGTCCCTAGCATGACTATTCTTTCACAAGATAATCCAAATATCTGTGACGAAAATTATCTGAGAAAATAAGTTCTACCCCATGAGAGTGTAACACCTCAGAATCAGGGTTTGAGTGTGCAAACTAGCTATCTGAGGTAATCAGTTCATGTCTCCCTTGTTTGGGCGTTGGTCGCCAACATCACAGCTTGTGTCACTCAGTTGATGTGAGATTTTGTTCACTGAACTATTTCAGTTTTAAATTCCTTAATGGGAAACCTCTTGTATCATACAGTACAAAGTATATGAGACAATAAGTTATTAAGTACTAAACAAAATTTTAAAGTATATCAGATAATAAGTTATTAAATACTATTAGTATTACTAAACAAAATTTTGTATTAGTTGACACTTTTTTGTTATCATATTTCTTGGAGAAAACCCTCACTCACACTAAAATCATTCTATATAAATTTACATGGTTAATTGGAATAAAACATAAAAAGTAACAACAGGACAAACATCAACGTCACAGAGTTGAGTGTGTGGTGAATGTGTGTACTCTTGAACCAAGACTACACTGCAGACCTGTCAAACTGCAAAGACACAGGGTGTCTGAATGTGGGGGAGAAGAGAGAACCAGGGATGGTGTGTGGGAAGGGGGAGGAGCGGTTAAGGGCAAATCAACCAGGTTTCTAACCACAAAATAAAAAGAAAACGTAAAACCCTTTAAAAACCAAAGGCCAAAAAATGTCAACACAGGAACGCAGATGAAATACACGCATTTTGAGTGCCGACATTTCAGTTAAAATACTCTTTGGGGATTTTGCTTACAACATATAAAGAGGGCTGTCATAAAAAAATTTTTAAACCTTAAAAACTATTAAAATCTGTATGCAAGATTGAAACCTGTGGACAGGCAGACTGTTGGGTGGAGTGTTGTGTGGGCATGGGGAGCGGGGGGGAGGTAGTGGGAAACTTGTGGGGGAGGAGGGAGGAAAGGGCTTGATGAGTGGGGGACTGGGGAGGGAGGGGCATGAGGCAAATAACACAAGCCCACTCCATAACCTGTAAGCTATTTCCGCTCCACTCCCCGTCACCATGAAATGACAGTTGGGCTGTTCCAACTTTTCAACTGGCTTGGTTTAACCTGCATCAATCCTCACAGTCATGTGAAGTAGACAATCACTATTGAGCTGCATCCCCCCTCCCACCCCTTCCCCACCTGTGCCACTGTGAGAACTTTAGCTTGGATTAACCGGTATCAACCCACCAACCCCCCTCCACCCCCCACTCACATGATGAAGTATACTACCATATTCTGTTGATTTTAATTTTATTCAGTTAGTTGGTGACATCAAATATGTCTCCCCCCTATTAAAATTATGAAATAAAAAAACAACATTACACTGTACATGAAATTTTAAAAATATCATAACATTACATTGTATATTTCATGACAATAAATCGTAGTAACTATTATTTGTATCCACAATACGTGTCCAGAATAGTGCATATGTGTGTGTGTGTGTGTGTGTGTGTGTGTGTGTGTGTGTGTGTGTGTGTGTGTGCTTGCATGCATGTAAAAAACAGAAACTTTATGCATGCCTGGAATGCTCAGGAAAAGGCGCATGCTTAATAATGTTGTCTGTGTACTTGTGCTATGTGCACGTTTCTATTCCTTTAAGTGTGCATGCTTGTGAGGATAATAGAATCAGATACATGTGTGGGGACCTGGCTGGTTAGGATGGGATGTTTGTGTGTGCAGGTTTGTGAAGTCCTCTTCTGTAAGTATTTGACTGGAATGGTGGCTTACTGTTAATGCATCCCAACAGGTAACAGTGTCCATGGGTTTGAATTCCATATATAAAGACCAGGATTTGTAGTCCCCCCTCAACAGATCTTAAGTGGTGGTCTGGGTGCTAGTCATTCAGATGAAGCGATTTTATAAACATAAGTCACGTGTGCAGCGTGCACTTAGCACTTATAACTTACAAGAATCCACAGCAACAAGAGTTGTTCGTGGCAAAATTCAATTGAAAAATCCACTCTGATCATAAAATTAAAAACAAATACACTTGCATGCGGAAAAAAACACAAGGGTGGCACTGCAATGTGGTGACACACACTACCACTATTACCATAAAGAGAAGCCTGAATTTCACACAGGGAAATCTGTTGTCACAAAACATATTACACTTAATCATTTAATGATTTATATTATCTACAGTTCATGCTTTTCACGTCCAGCATGTTCATTGCTTAGTTATAATGTATTACATGTACAATCATAAATTTATGGGATGGGTTGTGTGAGTGCCATTTGTGAGAAGTCCTGTGCCTGTGTGTGTGAATCATTCCTGTGGAGCAAGACTGCCTAACCACCTCTCATTTCCCTGTCATGATTCACACACCACCCTTCCTTTCCTGCCTATGTGATTGTGAGTATGTCACCTTCTGCTCATGCACCATTGTGATGTGCTGTTATAGGATGCAGTGTGGTCTTCAACACCACTATTTCTAGTGTTTGTACTGTACTTATATTGTAATTTGTATACAGTGCTGTACTTGAAATAAAATGTTTTATAGTACACTCTTCCACAACAATATTCCTAGTGTTTGTACCATGCTTTCATACATGTGTACTGTACCAAAACATAATACTGTATACTTATACTAAAGTGTACTGCAGTAATGTAATGAACAGAACAATCAATTTACTAACTGAATAATAATGAAGTTAACCTCACTGTTTCTTTGCTACAGCCATTTCTGCACATACAACCATACATGTGTGCAAACACACTCAAATATTAAATATGTGCACATACACGAATACACACACACACACACACACTTTCCATGTTAAAACTTTTTCACTCCTGTTTCAGTGTTTATACTGAGCCTCATGACACTGCCTTGAAATATCTAACCTTGATGGTCAACATTGTCTCTTTGTAGCCTTTTTTATCAAGTGCCTCTCCCTTTCAAGTGTGATGGACCACAGGGGAAAAGAACAGACATACCAGTGACAGCTTGCAGACATGAGAGTCACACACACCAGCTGGTGAGGACAGGGTATGTGTCAGCTGTAGTATCCAAAATCAAGAGCCCTCTGCACTTTGTCTGGGCTGTGTCATGACCCTTTCACCTTTGATAATTAATTAGGTCTACTTGGTTATAACTGGTTCCCCATGTGTAAATTGCATGAGTGCATGTGGAGTGCTTGTTTACATGTTTATCATGAGCATATGATTTACAGAAATTATGTATACATGTACACGCATGCATATGCATGCATGCGTGTGTATACTCTGCATGAGTGTGAGTGCGAGTGTGAGTGTGAGTGTGTGTGTGTAGTCACAGAGAGACAGACAGACACAGAGAGAGAGAGAGGGGTATGCCAATAAAATGAATAAGCACAGAAAAAATCAGTCAACAGTGAAGGACAACGAGTCAGCATGGAGAGAACAAAACAAAATGAATGACTTCCTCAGGAAGTTCCTGGGAGACCACATGTTCAGTTTACTCATTACTCTGGACTGGATACATCATATAATCACAGAACTTTCCACAAACAGTGAAACACATGCACAGAGTATAATTTTTTTCTCAGTCAATCCAAACTACTGCTGCTCTCCCCCAACATGAGAATGAAGGGGGTGGGTGTAAAAAGTGAGGTCACAATCAGACACAGTAGGGCATGAAAGGCCACAGACTATGGGAAGCTGTCCCAGACTTACCTATACATCTGTAGGGACGAACACGATGCTCATGCAGAGCATCCCCGTTGAGAGAGGGCCAGCCAGGGATGGTAACCAGGTAGGAGGTTTCCACCACATTGGTGATGTTGTGGTTGGGGTACATCTACCACAGAATTTATACACCATCGTCACTCTGGGTATGATCTACCACTGAAATACATCATAATCATTCGGTACATCTACCACAAAAATTATTTAAATACACCATTGTCATTCTGGGGTGCATATTCCACAGAAATACACCATCATCATTGTGGGGTAGATCCACACCAAAAATACACAATCACTGAATCATCACTCTGGTGTGTATCTAACTTCTAAGATCTGGTGATGTACCACTACAGACATATAGAATACAGATATACACCATGGATCATCAATATGGCGTACATCTAACTTATAAGATCTAGTGATGTATCACTACAGACATACACCATGGATCATGACTGGGGTACACAATCATTGAATCATCACTCTGGGGTGCATCTAAGACCTAGTGATGTACCACTACAGACATAACCATGAATCACCACTCTGAGTTTTATATATATATATATATATATATATATATATATATATATATATATATATATATATATATATATATATATACACACACACACACCACAGAAATTAACATAATCATCACTCTGGGGTACGTCTAAAGAAATACACAATCATCAATCTTGGGTAGTCCACACATCAACTCTAACACAAAATGTACACAATCATCATCACTTTGGGGTACATCTAACACAGATAAAAACTATCAGTATCACTCACAGAATAACACCAGCATCACTCACTATCCAGAAATAAGCCAGAAAGCTGAATGGTTAAAGCACTGGACTTTCAATCTGAGGGTCCGGGGTTCGAATCTCGGTGTCGCCTGGTGGGTAAAGGGTGGAGATTTTTCCGATCTCCGCGGTCAACATATGTGCAGACCTGCCAATGCCTGAACCCCCTTTGTGTGTATACACACACAGAAGATCAAATACGCATGTTAAAGATCCTGTAATCCATGTCAGCATTTGGTGGGTTATGGAAACAAGAACATACTCAGCATACACACCTCCAAAAACATGGTGGGGTAAATAAACATAAATGGTCATACACGCAAAATGTCACGTTTGTCTGAGTGTGTATGTGTGCGTGCCTGAAATATGATTGAACAACACAGGAAATGAATGATGAGCGCCCAAAGGCAGCCATCAGTCGGCTCTACCCAGGTAGGCAGCCGGTTGAGTAAATGACGCTGTTTCTAAAGCGCTTAGAGCTTAGTCTCCGACCAAGGATAGGTGCTATAAGTATCCATATCAATCAATCAATCAAAAAATAACAAGTCAGTTGCATTGAGATGAATCACTTATACTCCACAGCCAAATTCCATAGACCCCACCCCCAACCCTCCCCTCAAAAAAAAAAAAAGAAAGAAAAAAAAAAGAACAATACCAAAACAAAACATGAAAAATTTGATGAGAGAAAAAAAGAAAAGAAAAAAAAAGCATCATTCTTTTGTTGTTACATAATTTCATAGTCATGATAATGTGATATACCAAAATTTTGCACAAACCTCACATGAACTTTGTTATGAAACCTTTCTCTCACATAAGGAAACCAAACTTTTGACTTTGCATGCAAATTTTACTAATCATTGGGAAGATCCCCTCATGGCTGAAGCACTGTTTGCTGAGAACCCCCTCTACCAGGTCCATTACTTGAGCACAAACAAAGCTCCCTTGTTTAGTTGTTAGCTGCATGCATTTCTTGAAGAAATCTCCATCAAATTCAAAACCAAGCTTCTTGATCAGGTTGTTGTAATCTGATAAAGGAAGCTTAGAGTTTTATGTCCATTGTTTGCTTTAGTTGAACTTTCACTCAAATACTGACGAGATACACTCATGATACAGGTACCATGTGAACTGATAGAACAGGGAGGAGTGGCAGTGAGTGACAGATGTCCTTATCAGAATCAGCAACAGAATCTGGCAGAATGTTGAAAGGCTGACAACATGAACGAAGTCTTTAATTATCACCCAACCAAAGAAAGGCAACTTTAATTGCAAACAATGCCAGAATGAGAATTACAAAACGTTTTATCAGTCTGATCAGTCATGCAAGCAAGTGATGCTCAGATTTCACTCACCTTCTTGCAGTAATCCAAAATAGCTCGTTTATTATCCCAGCATTTCTTGGTTTCCTTGTCGCTAATCCATCCATTAACACCGCGGTGCATTGCAGGCTTGCCGCAGACAAAAGCCACCATGGGCTCATGGTCATTCTGCGTGGCAAACACCTGCCAGACCAAAGAAATAGTACAGTCAGTCAATTAACTTATAAAATAAAATTTAAAAAAACACACACTACAACTGTACAAGTACAACTGAATTACTCTAAAAGCTTTTAGTTGGCAACCATGTGAAAGACAATAATGATTTTAAAAATCAATGATTTACAATAATTTATAACATTAAATGATAACCACAAATTTATGCACACAATAAAAACTAAAGCACTACAACATGTCAAAATGATACATGTATGCAGCCTTCAAGACTTAAATCTGATCACAACAGTCAAGCCATAACCAATCACTACGAGTATGAGAGACTATCAGTATCACTATGTTCTGTTTATCACATTTGTTGAGATTTTGGTGAAAATTCATCAAGAACAAACTGTTACAAGTTTGTAATTTGAATGCTTAAAAAAAATAATAATAATAAAAAATAAAATAAAAAACCCAAGGCTATGACCTTGAACTATGACCCTGATCCACAACCATAGGTCATGTTTTTGTTTTTCTCACCATTACCAATCTCCTTAGGATACTAGTATTACTACTATCCCGATATCCAAGGAAGATTGGACACAAAAGTAAGACATGGACAAGATGAAAGTTAAATATCTGGTCTTCTGACATAAGTTCTAAAGTTGTTTTCTGTTTCAATGTCTTCACAAGATTTTTACATGCAATAACACTACTACTTAACAAACATGCTATGTTTGACCATGACCTCTTGTCTTACCTTGAATTTCAACAGAGAACATTTTCGTGTTGCTGATAGTAATGTATAGTCAGTCACTACCAAAACTGATGCGACCTGAGCTCAACAACAAAGCCTTGTAATTTAACAAGTCAGTTCTCTGCTCTGCCTAGTGATTGACCACTCACCCTGCTTATCTTGCCACCACAATAAAGGGGAGTGACTGGACTTAGTTGAATTTGGAAAGGTCTTTCTTTGTTCAATCATTTAACACTCTACAACAGAACAAGTTACAGTGAGGTTTGTATCCTATGATAGTAGCATACCATTTGAGTTGTGGCAGCCGCAGGTATGAAAAGGGAGAGATCTTCATCCTACTGGCCTACAGATACAGAGCTAGAATTACAGACAAATTTTTCACAGATAATTTTCAGCTGTCCTGGGGACAAAATGTGAACAAAAACATTTACTTGCCCTCCCAATCCCTCCCCTCCCCTAATTTCTACTTGCCCTCCCAAAACAAACAGATAGTACTTAATCTAAGTAAAGTACTAGCAGAGAACTAACAAGTCAATGGACACAATTCATTGTACTGAAGTTGTACTTTGTAAATTGTAATACACTGATAAATCATTTACATATTACAGAAAAACAAAACCAGTGTAGGGGTGGAGATGCTCAAGTGAAAAGGGGAGGAGGGAAGTGTGAACCCTCCTCTCATCATTTCACATGCTGCCTTAATTAACTGTAGATTTGTACAGGTAATAAAGGGTAGGGTTAATGACTTGGAGGGAGTTAGGGTAGGACTACTACAGTACTAGGCTCCTGGAGGGAGGCAAAACAAATTAGGGGAAGGTTGCGGTGACTGAGATTGGCAGAAAGGAACAAATGGGATGATGTGATCATGATAATGTAATGTAAAATTATGTAATGAGCTGTGCTGTATTGTATTATTTGTATTGTGCAATTTTACTCTTCAATGTTTGTCAAACAAAGGCTGTTTTCCCCAGGCTGTGTCAAGTGCTACAGAGCTTTTTTTTCTTCTTTTTTTTCTGCCTGCAACTACTGCAAGCGAAATCGTTTTCAGGACTTCAAAATGGACCTTTCAAAAGAATGTTGCCAGGGACTTATAACCCTTTTACTGTGTGTGTTTTAGTTTTGTTGACATAGGACTGACACCAGTGATAGTCGACTTAGGTTAAATGTGTTTTAACATATGATGCCATGCATGAGACCTCTGTTTATCATCTAATCCAATTCCAAATGACCAGCTGAAGGAGGCAACGACTCGAGTCAAGGTCTTCAAAACAAGACCATCTTGTCTAGGGGGAGAAAAAAGCTGCCGCGAGTTGGACAGAATGCACAATTTAGCATAATCAGGCTTGAAAATTGTTCAGGAGAGTTTCCTCTGAAAATCGGCCGCGGTCCAGGGGCTGCCTTTGGCCAGTTGGTGGGGTGCAGGCAAAAACAAAATTAGTGATTTTTAAAAGGTAAAACACAAAAGCTAAAACAATAATTCAGTTTCTTCTCTGACCCCAAAAAACTTTTTCCTCTGAAAATTTTTTTCCCCTCTGAAATCATCTGCTCTCCCACTGAAAATAGTGGATCCGCTGAGAGTTCCCCAGCCTGATAATAAAGTGATTCCACAGGCATAGTCCACAACTATAAAAGTATTTAATCACCCTGACTGCGCTTCCCTAACTGGGGTGACAATGGCAGGATGGGGAAAATTTATGCAGAAGGGCCAGACTGTAACACAGACATGTCTCAAAACTGTAGCCATCAGAAAACATAAGCTCTCTCTATTTATAAAATTATATACCATGGAGAATGGGATCCCTGCTGGTGCATACATTTTTCCATTCATTTTGATTTTTTTTCCCCTTTGTATCCAACTGTAACAACATAAGGGCACCTCTGATGACCTGACAACACAGTCTCTCCATTTGAATTATGATCTCTCAATTGATAAAGTTTGAGTGGACTTTCTCATGAGAAAGTTCTGTGTGCAGACATATCTATAGATCTCTGAGTCTGAGTGCACTACTGTATAGTATCTGCAGTTCAGGGAATTTTTACTGAAAAAAAAAGAATTTTTTTGTTGACAGATGATTAAAAAAAAAAAAAAAAAATGTATATAAAATATTTATATTTAATTCTAATGTGTAATTTCTGTATTTTTGATTATAAATACAATCATCAATAAATTCGATTATTTATTACAGAAACAGTCATATATTATGGAATGTGAAGTGTTCCTTGTGTGTGTGTGTGTGTGTGTGTGCGCGCGCGCGCACGCGCGAGTGCGTGCGTACGCATGTGTCAATTAATGTGGGTGCCCATGTGAGTAAAAATTATGTGTGTGTGTGTTGTATGTGTGTGTGTGTGTGTGTGTGTGTGTGTGTGTTGTGTGTCTGAGTAGAAGATCTACAGAATCAAAGAGAGCTCTAGAGAGTGAGTGAGTGAGTGAGTGAGTGTGTGTGTGTGTGTGTGTGTGTGTGTGTGAGAGAGAGAGAGAGAGAGAGAGAGAGACAGACAGACAGACAGAGAGAGTGTGTGTGTGTGTATGTGTGTGTGTGTGTGTGTGAGAGAGAGAGAGAGAGAGAGAGAGAGAGAGAGAGAGAGAGAGAGAGAGAGAATGAATGAATGAATGAATGGTTTATTCATTTATAGGCCATTGCCCCTTATGAAAGGGTGTCACAATTTCTTCATAAACATTGCATCGTGCATTGAAAAATGACATTCGTTCAGATAATATAAATATAACATACTTTAATTTTAAGTAATATTTATGTCCTCACCTTAGTAATACATAATGCATATCATGAAGCATATTGTATTCAAATGACATTTATACACTTAAATGATATATGATATACGCTAAATGATAACTCTTACATGCGTAGCTAATGACACTCAGTTACGTTATACACATCGTCCGTATGTAGTCGTTACTGGATACACTAAGACATAAGAACAGATCGGAGCTTAAACGATTTATACAGATAAATTGATAAGTTTCTAATAGTTTGTTCATGCGCTGATGCCATAAGTAACGACAGTCTAAACTGACTTGGGAACTTAAAATATTTCAATGGTATGTACTGTACTCTTAAATTATACAAGACAGGGCAGGACAGAACAAAATGCACCTCATTTTCTTTCTCCATCTGGCAAAGTGGACATAATAAGTCAGCCTCGTTCTGCATTCTATAACGATAACTATGTTCAGCAATATCGGAAATGCCCAGTCTGAATCTTGTCATTGTATACCTTAAATATCTATCTAGATTCATTAGTAAATATGTTTTGATATCAGGTATAGTGCAAAAAGTTCTGTAAACATTAAATCTTTCACTATTTTTTACATGAAAGTCCCATTCTTGCCATCTACACAAAATTAACCTTTCCTTGAAAACCCGAAGAAACTCATCAATCCCTTCCACACCTTGGTTAAGCCATACATAACCAAAACCAAACATGAACAACTTAGAACGTATGTTAGTAGCCCAGTTTGTTTTACCACGTGCATCAAGATCGAATAACATTTTGTAGGCTTTGTGAGGTAATCTAGACTCATGCATTCTTACTAATTTTAGCCAGTACTTAATGCACTTCATAACTGAATTTATATAAATAGGATACCTGTTTGTTTCTCCATATACAAAATCATTAGGTGTTCGTGTTTCTACACCCAAATATCTTTTTAATGCAAATAAATGAACCTTTTCACAATTAAATGCTGCTCTGTCAAGTCCCCATATCTCAGCACCATACTGTACTACTGGTTGAATTTGTGAGTCAAATAATTTCAAATAAGTATTTAAAGAATTACATTTTAACTTTGATAACTTTTGCAATATGCATAATAAAGCATTTTTTGCTCTGCTACAAAGATTGTTACAGGCTGCCACAAAACTCAGTCTAGTAGAGAAGTAAATTCCTAAGTATTTATATGCATTAATAACTGGCATAACAATACCATTATATGTCCACCTTTCCCTAGCGGCTAAATACCCCCCTTTCCTAAATACAATGATATTACTTTTATCCATGTTTACTTTCAAGTGTAGAGCTGAAGCTGCATGATATAGACTATTAAGCTGTGTTTGTAAACCAATAATAGTTTCTGATAATAAAGCAACATCATCAGCTAATAATAATATAAACAGTTCAAAATAATTAGGCATAAACATAGCACCATGTCTACCCTCTCTGATCACTTCTAATGCTAATTCATTAATGAATAATGAAAACAGAACAGGACTGCAGACATCGCCTTGTTTGACACCGCGGGTACAACTAATATAGTCTGTTAGCTTAGCACCACATCTAATTCTGGTTTTAACATTGGTATACATACTATAAATACAACGAAAAATCTTACCTCTGATACCGTTTTTCAAAAGAATAGGCCACAATAAATTTCTCTCAATGGAGTCAAATGCTTTTTCGAAGTCAATAAAGGCAACATATAATTTGCGATTAAAAGAGAAGAGAGAGAGAGAGAGAGAGAGAGAGAGAGAGAGAGAGAGAGCTCACCAGAGAAAGAGACAGAGTATACAGTGCCTGACTGTCTGTCAATTACACACAGAAATTTGTAAGTTATATCACATGAGTTATTACTTCATCACTCTGATAGCAATCATTTAAACCAATTCTTTTAATCATTTAGAAAAACTGTACCTTATAACAGGGCAGACTCACAGAAATCAAAACAATTAAAGAATCCCCCAAAAACTGAACATAGCAACTGGCATTTTAATCCGTAAGTATATTATATATCATCTGAATGATAATATTCAGACACGCACACACACACACACACACAGAATGAAAAGACGTTAAACTAAAGAATGAACGAACACACACACACACACTACGTCTGAACAAGTTCCAGTTAGTGCTGAATGTCATTATAAAGAAAACTGTCTAAAAACATTAATTTGAAAAATCTATTACAATAAAAATATATATACTAATATAGAAAATTAAAAAAAGGCAGACATGCATAAAAGAACCTGAATGTGAAATACTGCACAGGTGCTATTGATTTTTGCACTATGTTCTTACTTATAAAAAAAATATCTATATTTTATCTCCTGTTAGAAAATAGAAACACTTGGGTCTATTTTATTCATTTTACATTATTATCATCCAGCTTCCTATGCTTGTGAATGTTTGCTCTTTGGAATCTGAGTTCATTGTGAACTGTAGCAGTCATTAATTAATAAGTAAATAAGTCTGGTACATGGTATCTTGAGTCCAGCAAGTTTTTTCAGAAAATTGTTCTTAACTTGTGTGTCACATCCAGAACTCATAATGCTTGCAAAGAGGATTTTGCCTGACAAAAGGGCAGGTTTACTGTTAATTGAGTTACATGACTGAATTACATACCTGTGATAACTCCAAATCAATCAAAACAGTATTTATTGTGTTCAAACTATGTCCACAACTGTTGATGTCAATCCACAACCCATATTGCTAAAGAATGACTTGAGACCAGAGAGTCAATGTTCATTGTAGTTTACAGATTAGAAAACCTTACTCTATGAATGAAGAGAGTGTGCTCAGAATTCTTTTGTCTGTTTCCTTGATGCTAGACATTTGTTTTTGATGGCCCAGTGGCAGACGTGACAAGAGACATGAAAGACGGTTAATTCCTGAAAATTGTGAAATGCTGCAGGGTTAAATGATTGATGTTAGTGAACTGTAATTGAAGCTCCCCTAACACCCTCTCAATTCATCTAAAAAGTAAAATAAAAGGCTTGTGATACATTTCTCTTTTGTTACACTTACACTTACAAATTACTATGTCTGTTGTCACATCTGCAACTCAATGCTACTGCTAGGCAGAATTATTTGTTGTATTACAAAAAAAACCTTTCAAATGAACTATCTTTTCCCATACTGTCCCACTTACTAAATAAGTTAAGCAGCTTACCATGTAAGAACTAAAGAAGGAAAAAAACAGTCCATGTCAAACTTTCTTTTCATGCTGATGTCCCAATTCTGAGTTCACCTTTTGGCACATGTTCATTTACATAATTTACTAATTAACAAATACAAAACTTTCTCCAGAATTATTGGTGAGACTATGCAAAAATAACTCATTCAGGCATTTTCACCCAGTTTGTTCAATTAATTGGTTATAAATATCACAGGACATACAGGTATCATAATTTCATTGTTTTTACTTTCTTTCTTCATAACTTGTAACTTTTTTCTTTGTTCAAATTCAAGACATTACAGAAATGAAAAAAATCACACACAAAACAAAGTATGCACAACTTTAGCTATAGATCTATAACTGCATACATAAACATGTATTCATGATGCATTATTTACACATACATAGTATACATGCATGAATACATACATGTATACATGCATGTGAGCACACACTGATACATACACACAGATCAGTTAATGATGTAAAATGTAAACATTGAATTTTGAATATATGTGATTATAATACAACGAGACCTAAGTCTGATAATCTGTAAATGAGCATTAAACTGTAACTGTTGCAAATAGCCTCAAGGTAACAGGTAGGTTAGGCTCTGTTTTACAAGTTCTGGGTACTCGTATTAGTCTTAAGAAGAGCTCTGGAGATCTATACAGACTGTCTGACTCGTTACTCATCTGAACCAGGTACTGGCACTGATATGAGTGAAGGAGAAGGCTATCACTTCCTATGTCAAGTGATTAAAAAAAAACAACTGCATGCTGATGCATAAAATTATAAAATACTGATATATCATAATAAAATAATCTTCCATTGGTACAACTACAACTAGTACTAGTACAATGCAGTATCTGAAAGTTTAACCAAATAATAAAATTGTAATAACAAATATAATGTTCAGGGTTTCTATTTACCTGAAACTCCATATTCCATATCCTCATTACAGTTTGTATATTTATTCAGGTGCCTTTTGACTTTAGACTTCAACAATGTGTTGTTTTCCTAGTGGTAGTTCTACATTAAATTTTCACAGAGATTGTGATCTGATCTGATTAAATGAATTATTGTCTGAAGCTCAAAGCATTTGAGGTTTTTGAGTTACCGTCGATACAAACAAAATGTGTGGTATTTAAATAGTGATTTATGATTATATTCGTATTATTCTAATCAAATTAGGAATTTAATAAGATTGATTGCCCGCTTCCGATGGTTTGCCATCTCGCAGGGCCTGATCGTCGTGTTCTCTTCTGAATTGTGGCTGACTTTTCATAGCAGTATATGCCACATGATCATGAAAATAGCTACTTCTGCCTAATGAATTTCTTACCATCATGAACGCACTGATTCGATGATTCACAAAATTACTATCGGCTGGCCATCACTATTTCAGTATTTGGTATGAAATCAGGAGTTGATTCATTCCAGAATTTCGATACGTAAGGCTAATTAATACACATTGTCGATCAAGACATACCTGTGCAATGCTACATAAAATCGTTAAAACAGTGTATCCACTTAAAGTGCCCATGGTTCTCGATCGCAACTCCACAGCTAACTCCGAAAACTGGAGACGAAACCTGGATGGCGTCACGAGGAGAACTACAGACAATGTCGGATTCGAAGTGAGATCATTAGGCCAATGCCGTTCTTTCGTGTCCTCTTCTGCGATTGGATAATCCTGCAATGCGCCAGGCTGATTATGCTGATCAAGGAAAACCCAGACACGGTGATTTCGGTCTTGTAAATCAATATTATAGTTCATATTTATTTAGTTTAAGCCGAATATTGTTTAAGGATTTGTGTGGAATTGTGTTGCTCGAACTGCTTACTCGAAAAGTAATTACACTTAATATTGTGAGCAGGTGCACTCAATGAAAATTGACCAATGGGAAGCCGTTTCACATAGGGTCTCGGGGGGAAAAAAAACACACGATGGAATGTGCGGTGGATGAGTCTTTCGAGCGGGCGGTGACTGCGTCCAAAAATGTTACCACAGACGCTGCAATGTCTCACTTCACGCTTGCACAGATCAAGCGTTGTGAAAACGGTTTCTGGAAATGTCAGGTGTTTTTTCGTTTTTTTTATATATATATATTTTTAAACAGCATCATTGGCCTATGAATGGGGAAAGTTTGAATAAAAAGAAACGGAAACATTGCATGGTCAGTACAATATAATAGTTTAATGTTGATACGTTGATATATACCTATCCGGCAGCTGCATCGACACACAAACACTACACACGCACCGGGCTGACTGACGCGGCAAGCACACACAACACACACACACACACGTGACACTCTGGTGACACACACTGACACACACACACACGCCCACACACACACACACACACACACACACACACTGACACACACACACACACTGACACACACACACACACACACACACACACACACACACACACACACATAGGCTACTGACGGCGGCCCGACACACATTGCACCCAGTCTGACGGTCACACACACACACACACACACACACACACACACGCACACACACACCGGCACACACTGCACACACACGGACACACCCATTGGGTTACACAATCAGTTAAATGCCCTTAAGCGAGAAACAGACATACTACAATTAACAGTAAATCTCGATAAGACCAATATCATAGTTATCTGCAAAGGAGGTCACCTTTCGACTCAGTGAAAAATGGTGCTATGGCAATAGAGAAACTGATAAAAGTAACCAATTCACATTCACGGAATGTTATTCACAACTAAATTGAGTTTGATGTCTGCGTCAGTGGGATGAACTCGCAAATACAAAAGGGAAAAAAGGTGTAATCCAAATAATAAAATCACTCAGGAGACTGACTACGGTCGACTGACTGACTCGCGATTCACAGCTTTCTGGAAACTTTTCGACACACAAATTGAACCAGTTTTGAACCATGGAGCGGAAATATGGGGACCCATGACAAATAATCAAATGGAAAGAGTACATACTTTTGCAATGAAGCGCTTTATTGGTGTCCTATTACATTCATCAAACACTATAATGTATGGCGACACTGGCAGGTACTCATTGCATATTAAATCAATTGTAAAATGCATGAAATATTGGCTCAAACTTACTAGACTGCCAACATCACGATTATGTAGGCAAGCATACGAGATGCTGCTGCTGCAAGAGGAGAAGAAGGCAGCAAACAGAATTGGGTATTCCACATCAAGAAAACCGGCACTAACAGAACATCAGTAGATTCGGTCTGGTTTGGTTGTGCCAATGAGTTGGGCATCTGATGAGAGCGGCATTACAGTTTAAAGATAGACTGATAGCATGTTACAAACAAAACTGGCATGTAGAAATAGAGAGCAATGACAGATATAATGATGGTCTTATTCATTTAAATCAATATTTCAAACAGAGAAATATATCAAGATCGCCGTAACAAACAAGTGGCATAAAATCTGCTTTGCGAGGATCAGATTGAGAACACTGTTGGACTGAATGCCAACAGAAGATGGTCCGATTCAGACGAAGCAACATCTCCTTGCCCAATGTATGGCGAAAGCCCAGAAGATGAAAACCATTTAATATTTAACTGCAAAAGATACTGGCGAACAATTGCGAAAAAACTGTACCCTTTTCAATACAGCTCCAGCACAGAGAAAAGACTTGTTCCGCATACTGATGACGGGAAATGAAGATATAATACTCTCACTAGCAAAATATGTATCCGAGGCAGTAAACATATGCAAAGTGTATACTAACGGTCCAAATACTCATCACGTTAATCAATTAAAAATTTAGTATCATGGGTTCTATGAGGGGAAAAAAAAGGCATAGACAAAAAGGAAGGGTTACATTTAGATGGTCAATTTCGACAATGTATTTTTATGATGTGTTCGTATTGGTATGACGTGTTTTGGTGTTAAACTGAGGCTTAAGTAATCATTATGTTTTATATGTGTAGCGAAGCGCTCTGCTTGCTTCAAAAACTGTTTCGCACACAAGCTGTTAGCAGACGTCTTTTTCGAAACTAACCTGCCGGGCCGTTTCAACAACCAGCGCAGAATGTCTGACGCCATTCCCGGTTTGAATGCAAGCCCATTCTAAACCTATTCTCTAAACATCTATTAAATCAAGTGTCTGTATCGTTCACTGTAATATTATATCTGTTGTGCTTACATACACACTTTAATCAGTTAGAAGCATGCTTGATTTCAGTTTAATCCTTTGCCAGTCTAAAGATTTCAACTCAGTGACGCTAAGCTTTCGTCATTTTGTCTTTCCGTCACACTTAATGCTACAGTCTACAGTTCTGCATGTGAGAATAGATCAGGCATTTAGAAGATACAAAGCTGGTTTTCATTGTCGACACTTAATGACATTCACTCCACAACTAGCGTCGCTCGACGCCATTGGGTGAGCAGAAACTTGTGTTTGTGACACAGCGTATTTAATTAAATATCTCTTTTGTCGGATCAGTGAACTGCAAGTATTATATACTGGCAGAATAATTGCAATTCCATCTTTAAATCTATTTCACTTGTGTTTGCCTACGTTAAACTGATTTAACGCAGTTTGTAATTTTCAGAGACAAGCTCGCTAAAACTGACCCTTTTCATGTGTCTTGAATTAAGATTATAAATTCATCTGAAATAATCAACACTTCATTTTATACTCATTAGAATGTACGTGTTAAGCTCTGTTGGGTTATTTCCTTTGATGACTTACGAGAGGTTACGAGATTCACTTGGCTGGAAGAAATGATAACAACCTACTGTGAGTGTGATTAATGTGTGTTCATTTGAGGCTGAAACATCCCAAAGGACTCATGCAGGGAAGTACCAAAATACATTTCTATTTGCTTTCCATGTAATAGTTCTCACAAGATAAACAGTTCTTGGAGAAATATGTACTTGTTTGTTTCATGCTAGAAAGAGATGGTGACGCCATTTTGTATCAGTCAACAAACCTGCAAATTGTTTTTCCACTGTGACATTAGAAATTGTTGTGTTGTTGTTTTTCTCCAGTCATAAACTTTGCTAGAGTGTAATCCACAATTCAGAATGACACACACAAATAAGTTTCATGAGCTCAATCCTGCTGCTGAAAATTTTGATTGTATATTGAACGCCTTACCATGTACTTTGAAGCAAACGACATTGCTGAAGATAAACAGAAGACTAGTGTATTCTTGTCAGTTATAGGCGTCAAATATTATTCACTGCTTCGTTCACTGTTCTCACCTGACACACCAACAACAAAGAATTATGATGACCTCATTGCTATCCTCAAGGCACATGTGTCACCCAAACCACTTATCAGTCATAGGTGAAAGGTTCAAATTTCACAAGAGAAAGCAGAATGAGCTGGAAACTGTGAACGACGTTGCAGCAGAACTGAGACGATTAGCATTCACATGTGACTTTGGATAGTTTTTGCAAAATGCACTGAGAGATAGATTTGTATGTGGCCTTTTTGATGCCACAACTCAGAAGAAGCTGTTATCTGAAAAAGATATCACCTTTTCGAAGGCAGTGGAAATCGCCCATGCTATGGAAACAGCTGCAAGCCACTCTGCAGCTCTTCACCAAGAGTGCTCTGCTGAACTACCATCTGCACCCACTGTGAACACAGACTTGCTAGTGCCTGAACCGCCTTCCTGTGTATAGGCACGCAGAAGATCAAATACGCACGCTAAAGATCACGTAGTCCATGTCAGCGTTCGGCGGGTTATGAAAACATGAACAAACCCGGAATGCACCACCCTCCCCTCCCCGCCACCCCAAGAAAAAGGACTACCTACATGCAGGGAGTAGAAACGATCATACTCGTAAAAGCCCTCTCGTGTAATATACGAGTGAACATGGGAGTTGCAGCCCACGAACGATGAAGAATAAGAATTAGAAGACTGCGGTTTTGATGAAACACCTAGCGAAACCAGTAATGAGCAAACTCAAAACACCAAGTGTTACCACTGTGGTAAGGCACCTTTCGCTGCAAGCTATCCTTTCAAGAACTTCACTTGTAATCACTCCAAGTTTCCCATCAAGACAAGTCTGAAATGCTACCTCTTATTGTGGCCAGTGGTGGTGGTCCAAATCTACTGGGCATAAACTGGATCCAGGGATTGGACCTGGAAGCAGCTATTCTAGTGAACCAAGTAACCATGAAACCACCATCTGGGCTGTCAGAATGTGACCAGTTTCTCAACCTGTTCAAGGATGAATTGGGTTGTGTTAAGTCATGTCCAATCACACTTCACATTGAAGATGACTGCAAACCAAAATTATACAAAGCCAGAACGGTGCCTTTTGCACTCAGGGGCAAGGTTGAGGCTGAGATTCAGAGCCTTGAAGACCAAGGCATTATTGAACCAGTAAAACACTCAGCTTGGGCAGCACCAGTGGTCCCATTTCTAAAACCTGATGGAACTGTGCATTTGTGTGGTGACTACAAAGTAACGGTGAACACTGTAGCAAAGGCAGATGTGTACTCCTTGCCTAGAGTTGAAGACCTGTTCAACAAAGTTGCTGGAGGGAAATCTTTCACCAAACGTGATTTGAAGCACGCATACCAACAGTTACCACTTGCGGAACAATCCAAAGAATTGACCATCATCAATACACAGAAGGGTCTTTTCAGATACACACGTTTGCCCTTTGGAGTCTCAGCTGCACCAGCCATCTTCCAGCGAACTATGGACTGCTTGTTGCAGGACATTCCACAGGCTGCAGCGTTTCAAGATGATATCCTGGTCACTGGCTGCATCGATGAAGATCACACTCTCCACCTGCTGGTAGTATTTCACAGACTTGAAGCTGAAGGTTTCTGGTTGAAGAAGGAGAAATGTGAATTCATGCTACCAGAAGTCACATACCTAGGTCACTGGATCAACGCAGACAGAGTCCAGCCCACACCTGAGAAAGTGAAGGCTGTTCAGGATGTCCAAACATTGAAGTCATTCCTTGGTCTCATTAACTTCTATGGGAAGTTTTTGCCTCAGTTGTCTACAGTGTTATCTCCACTGAACAATCTTCTTCGCAAAGGTGTTTTTTTTTTCAGATGGGGAATTCAGCAGGACCAAGCTTTCAAAAAGGTGAAGGAAACGCTTCTGTCAGCCGACCTTCCGGTTCACTTCAATCCAGACATGGATGTAACCTTATCCTGTGATGCTTCCACAGTGGGCCTAGGAGCAGTTCTAGCCCACAAGTTTCCTGATGGCTCAGAATGCCCCATTGCCTATGTTTCCAGGTCACTGAACAAAGCTGAACGGAATTACTCCAACATGAGAGAGAAGCTCTTGCAGTCGCCTTCGGAGTGAAGAATTTTCGTGACTATCTCTTTGGCCACCATTTCTGGTTATACACTGATCACAAGCCCTTGATAACATTGTTCAGTGAACATACACCCATTCCAACAGAGGTCTCTACCAGAATTCAAAGATGGGTATTGCAACTGTCAGCATATACATACACAATCTGCTACAAGTCGGGGGCCACCATGTCACATGCTGATGCTCTCAGCAGGTTGCCCACACCAACCACCAGTGCTGAGCCTGAGATTCCAGAAGAATACATTTTCCCAGTGGATCATCTTTCGACGACCCCAGTCACTTCTACAGACATCCAAAAGAGACTGATTGTGACTCTGTTCTATCACATGTCAAAAAATACACTTTAGTTGGCTGGCCATCTGAACTTCCAAGAAAATGGCAGTCAGAACTGAAATTATACGGGACCCATGAAACAGAACTGTGTGTTCAAAGTGGTTGTCTTTCTTTAAGGATCAGGGTTGCTGTACCTCCAGCTTGCAGGAGGGCAATGCTGGAAGAACCTCACTCTTGTCATCCAGGTGTCTGCAAGATGAAGTGCCTTGCCCGCTCCTACGTGTTGTGGCTAGGACTTGATAGTGACATAGAAGCCACTGTCAGACTATGTGAAGCCTGCCAGCAAGTTCGCCACATGCCTGAGAAAGCTTCACTTCATCCATGGGAGTGGTCTGAAAAACCATGGTCAAGACTTCATGTGGACTTTGCCAGACCCTTCATGGGACATATGTTTCTTGTGGTTGTTGATTCCCACTCTAAATGGATGGAGATAAAGATGATGACCAAAATCACAGCAGAAAGGACTATTGGCTGCCTAAGAGAACTCTTCGCCACACATGGATTACCAGATACCATCGTCTCTGACAATGGACCTACGTTCACTTGCACTGAGTTCAAAACCTTCACTCAGTTCCTAGGCACTCGCCATGTGCTATTCTCACTTTACCACCCAGCTTCCAACATTCTGGCAGAAAGCTGTTCAAACATTCAAGGACGTCATGAAGAAGATGTCTCCCCAACTCACTATGCAGCATAAGTTGGCCACTTTTCTCCTTGAGCAGCACATCATACCTCACTGTGTACCTCCTGCAGAACTCTACATGAAACAAAGGCTCAAAACACATCTGGATTTAACACAGCCAATGCTGTCTCGCAAAGTGGAAGAAGTCCAGGCAAAGCAGAAGATGTATCATGATTGAAGTGCTTAAGACAGAGACTTCGCAGCTGGTGACAAAGTATATGCTCGTAACTTTGGGTCTCGCAAGTCCTGGCTGCATGAAACTATTGTTGAAGTCACTGGCCCTCTCTCTTTCAAGGTGCAGTTAGGAGATGGCCGTATGATAAAACGCCACATAGATCAAGTTCGCAAATGCTGGACTGAGAACAAAGGACAAGAGAACCTCCCTTTCCCCATGGTGGCTGACCCTACTGTCCCCAGTGAAAAGCCAACAGCCATTAATGCCCCCAGCCATGTGGACCCACTTTCTGGTTCCTCTCCCCTAGAACCAGTCCCTCCTGCAGCCACCCCTGGTCCATATCCAGCCATTCCTGTCTGCTCCAAACCCACACAGGTCGACAGTAAATCCCCAGCCTGTGCTGCACCATCTCCAGAAGCTCCAGACCCAGGCACATCTTCCAAGAGCGCTGCAGTTTTCGAAAGACCCACTCCTGCCTTGGCTGAACGTCCCAGAAGATTCCGCCAAACTCCAGATTAACTGGACCTGTGAACTCTATTCTTTTCAGTCATCATGTATCAAGACCCCTTCAAATTCAAGGACAAAAAACAAAACAAAACAAAACAAAACCAACAAAAGAAAACAAAACAAACATAATAATGATTTTTTCCTTTTCTCTTTCGATTGATTTATATAATTGCAACAATTTTTTCCATTGAACGAATTGAAGTGACATTTATCGTTCATTTAAACGGACAAATTTTGTTCTGCTCAATGACACTTTTATTTACTTTTATGTTAAATAACAAATTAAAAGGGAGGGTGTTGCGTTATTTCCCTTGATGACTTACAACAGGTTACGCGAGTCGCTTGGCAGGAATAAATGATAACAACGTAATGTGATTAGTGTGTGTTCATTTCAGCCTGAAACATCACAAGCTCTTTCTTTTGCGACCTATCCGACTTTAATCGAATCAGGAATCATTTAGAAATCTATCACTGAACACCTTGAAACAAACGCAATGCTAATCAAATTTAGGGGGATTTGAGCTGATTCGCTTCACGGGCCACGCAAGCACCTTTGCAGTTCGCTTGCATAAATAGACGGAGTGGGTGATCACTGGTCACTGGGCAGCCACTGGCCAGAGCCGCTCTCTCTCTCTCTCTTTGCTGTGTCACAATCTCTCTCTGTGTGTGTGTGTGTGTGTGTGTGTGTTGTCCCAGAGGCCAACATCTCGCTACGTATCGCTTGCACTATTTTCTCTATTCTCTTCTTCTCATCTTAGTTTTCTCTTTATCTTCTCACAACTCAGTATCGTAAATAAAACAATAGAAAAACACTTTTGTGACTGGCCTGCTATATGTCCCTGGCCTGTGCGAGGAACTTTTCTATCCTTTAATACAGTAAATCATCAATAATTATTTTGTACCATCCCCTGCTTAATAATACCACTCGGGTTGATAGCACGACTACATATTGACTTTGTTATGTGTTCGTATTGATATGACGTGTGTCGATGTCACATGTTTAAGTTTCAGTTTCAGTAGCTCAAGGAGGCGTCACTGCGTTCGGACAAAACCATATACGCTACACCACATCTGCCAAGCAGATGCCTGACCAGCAGCGTAACCCAACTGCATGTTTAAATAATTATTGTATGGATTATATGTACTTTGTTTCCTGTGTACTGTTCAAACCTTGGAGACGAACGACTGGGGCAGGGGGTGGGGGGTGGGGGGGAGGTACAATACCCGCCTGCCACATGGACTTTTAAGCAAATGATAAAGATGGTACCAAAGTGCCGTTTATCCTTTAGTAGTGTAGCTTGCTTTGATTTTATTTGTTTTGCACCGTTTTTGTTTTGATTTGTACCTACTATGTCACTAGAGCTTTACAGCTAATGACATTAAACAGTTCAGTGTTCAGTGTTCAGTGTTCTCTCTCTCTCTCTCTCTCTCTCTCTCTCTCTTAATAAGGGAGACGAGGGGTATTTGGTACTTCAACATGCTTTCTTCATTGGTTATTCCCCCTGAACGATACCTTCACTGATTACATTATACTTTCCAAACATTGGGAAAGAAAGTGCTATTTTGAACTTGTGGGAAGCTCGTGTGTAGCAATATCAGTAAGAAACACACCACTGCGCAGGCAGCTGGGTGAGTCTGTATTTTAAAACAAGACTCGTCCAGGCCTCCATGGCAGTGACTGAGTCATTTCTTGAGTCGTTTGTCTCGAACAGTGGCGCGCGCGCGCGCGTTTGTGTGTGTGTGTGTGTGTGTGTGTGTGTGTGTGTGTGTGTGTTATGGTGGTGATCGAGTAGGTGTATGCGGTTTTTCGTTGGTCTTTTAAAAAAAATACTGAATTGATTCAGACTGAAGCTCTGCCATTCTCACTGTTTTCCCTTGCAGTCTGCTTCTCGTTTATTATTGTTATCACTGTTGATCATCATCGACTCTGGCTTCAAGGTGTGTGACCAAATTTGTGCCCCACCTCGAATTCATTGTAAGTGTATCATCATCATCATCATCATCATCATCATCATCAGTCATTATTATTATCTTCCGAAACCGACATGAACTCAGCAGTAAATTGCAGCACACAGTTTTAACAAAGACTATCTACAACGTATTTACAAAAGCGCTACCCATTGGTCTTCGAACATTTATAAAGACATGAAGACCAGACAGGTTTTGTGACGAAGGGAAATGTAGCCTCTCATTTAATACTGATGATCTGGTGACATGCGGCCTCTTCAAGAACCCCAGTTTTGTGCGTGTGTCATATTTTGTGCTCGTGTGTGTGTGTGTGTGTGTGTGTGTGTGTGTGTGATAGTGCAAGCGCGCGTGCGTGCTTGTGTGTGTGTGTGAGGCGGGGGGTGGGGTGGGGGGTGGGGTGCGTGCGTGCGTGTGTGCCTGCGCGCGCGTGTGTGTGTGTGTGTGTGTGTGTGTAAAATATTATTTCACGTGAGGCGCTTAGAGTCCATTATATATCATGTGGAGTTTGCGCCATTTAAGTAGGCGACCCCATTATAAATGTGTGTGTGTGACGGTGTGTGTGTGTGTGTGTGTGTGTGTGTGTGTGTAATTATAATACAGTGTGTATATATCATATACATATAATAATATAGATATATAGGCAGATAGATACACATATATGGACAGACAGTTAGATAGATGGATAATGGATAATAAACACAAGTACTAGTGTGTAGAATGTGTTGATTTGTAAATTGTATTATTCGATACAGTACTTGTGTTTATATTAGTATGTTCAGTTATTGCTTTGTTCAGTTAATTCTTTGTTCAGTTATTGCTTTGACATGTTAGTCACAGATCGGCTATGATTGATCTAAATAATCGCCATGTCGTCATATGCTCGGAGCAGTATTCCATTTGATTTTTCTTAACGTCACAGTCAGTGACGTCTCTGGACACAGATAGTTTGTTCCAGAATGTTCTAGTGAGTGCGTAAAGTTCATTCACCACTTAATGGTTAAGCCATAATGGTGCTTCACTTACTATCTGGTCTATCAGTTTGCCAGTATAATATCAAAGCCACTGATTCTATTATCTTGTTTATTATTCATGTATTATTTTACATGCTGATATCAATTGTACTGCTACAGTGCGCTCAGTACTCTAAGATGTGTGTAGTATTCTGCTGTTGTGATTACAAGATAGTGTTGGATTAATCGCTTCAATCACTTTAAATGAGCTATTTAAATGTATTAGAAATGTCATTTGATGTCAGCGTTTGGTCTTCACACATATGCATTATGTTGTTGCGTATCCCAAACCCCAGTGATAGTCTTTCCATGTAATATGTATACATGTGCTTTACTATTCACTTGTGTTGACATGTTGTACTTATGACATTTGTTTGTGTCATTCCAGGCACTGTCTTCTCTTAGTTCTTGTCTTCTATTCTTCTTTATTTCTTCTCCTTTAGTTCATAACTATTGTAAATAAAACAATAGAAAACCCCATTTGTGACTGGCCTCTATATGTTCCTGGCCTGTGCGTGGGATCTTGTCTATCCTTTCATTCAATTAATCATATTTAGTTAAGTCTTTTGTGCCGTACCCTATTAGAACCACTCGGAGCACGGCTACAAAAAGAAAGGTTAAGCTGTCGCCAAGGTGATTGTTCGGGTGTTATGAATATTGGCTTCTTCAGGTGTTTTACCCACCCATCATTATTTTATAACACCTGGAAAAGCTACCTTGGGGAAGGATTTTTTTTTAAAAGGCATACTATTTTGGGGAAAAGGTTATACTGTGTTTGGTGTATGTTACACAATGAAATATAACGGATTTTTTTTCCGGTATATGAAGACTTCTGATTCCATCTGGGTGTTTCTGCAAGATACAAAATCAGACACTCTGGGCGTTGGATGCATTTTGGCATTCCAGTAGTTAATACAAATGCCCGGTTTTTGTAATCATGCGGCAGATAACATTTTGTTTAAGTTATGTATTATAAATACTAAAAAATGCACAACAATGTGCTTAATAAAATGTATCATTCAATATCTACGATGTCATTCTGACAGCTGATGAGTCCTGATGTAATCAGTTTACATGCTCCTGACCTGGAAGTGTTCAGTTTCACTTATCTCTGGTCACTTGCGACTTTGGCATCAATCTTCATCAACAACATCTTCTCTAAACGTTGTTCACGTGCTCGACGTCTTTTCTCAAGCAAAATGTTTAATGTGTAGAGGAAGGGATTGATGGCAGAGTTCAATGGCATCACCAACAAGGCCATGGCCACGTTAACTTCACCAGGAAGGAGGATATCGTTATAGGCCATCAGACCTAACAGCCCTATGGGAAACCAGCAAATGAAATCACTGATAGCAACAGAAATTAACCGACGAGCAATAGTGAAGTCAGTAGATTTTTTGTTGGACTTTCCTGCAGACATACTGTTGACACGCACGGACCAATAGATGAAGGCCTGGCCTGCTGCAATGAGCAGGAAGAGGACAAAGTTCAGACAGACGATGACACCAAAGGAATAGGTATGTCCAGGGGAGTCATTCCGGGTGATGGGCAAAGGAATGCAAATATTCTTCTGTCGGTAGAACTGCCAGTTGTTCACCAAGGGCAGCAAGGGAATGAAAGCCAGTACAACCCCAGAGCACCAGGCCAGCACACAAGCCACGTGAGCTGACCATTGTCCAAAGTGTACAGAACTGAAAGGAAAGCGGAGAACTAAAAACCGATCCAAGGTGATCAGACAGATGGTGAATGCTGACACTTCACTGGATACAAAAGAGAACAACCCAGCCACAGTACATGTCACGCTGTTTCTCCAGCTGACGTCATTCCACAGGAATGTATCCTTGAACATCCTGTCTGCCACGCCTATCACAGACAGGTAAAGCCCCATCAGGAAGTCAGAAACACACAAATGGATAACAAAGACTCCATAGCTCTGTGTGGCACCAGTTCTATTCACAAATACTCGGAATATAAAACTGAAAAGATTGCCCAGCAATGTAAGAGTGGCGAAGACGGACAGGACTACACGGTACAGGACAGATCGCAGCATTGCTTTACAGGAGGAAATTTCGTCTGAAGGAGCATGACAGTTCAAGGGGTTGAATCCCACTGGGAGCACAGCTAGGCAACACAGTTTGTAGTTGTCAGCATACACAACTTCAAGCAAGTTTAAAGAATGGAACAGATGCCGCGGGAATAGTTCTATTTGATTGCCTCGGATATCCACACTTTTGAGTTTAATCAACTGGAAACTTTCTTGCATATAATCTATTCCATTATTAGAAAGATTTAGATATTGAAGATGTGGAAACGTATCTAAAATTCTAGTGTCTGTTTCATCCATGATTACATTCGAGATATCCAAGTTTCTAACTGACCCAAACGACACACTTTCATTTGTGTGTAAAACGAAAGTTAATGGATTCCATGCCAGAATCAAAGATCGCAACTGCTGAACATCATTCAGGATGTGCCATTCAACAAAGCCTAAACTATTATGGCTTAAATCTAAAAATAGGAGGCTTGGAAAACTAACGTTGTCAAGATTAACGAGACCACAGTTCTGAAGACTAAGATAAACTAGCATGGTGTTATTCAACAAAACTGAAGGCGATGCACCTGAATCGCTGGCATCCAGATACCGAAGATCAGTCACATTTCCTATTTCAAAATGACGCTGACAGAAGGCGGCCAATCCATAGCAAGTGCAGAGTGATGGGCAGTGAAACTGACAGTGTGTTTCATCGTCCTGCTGTGGACACTGGGGAATACCATCACACAAATTTTGTGAATGGACACATACTCTTGAATTACGACACCTGTAAAATTCTGGACACGTATATTTCTCACACTCTGCTTCATCCTCAAATCCTGGGCAGTCTCGTACACCATTACAAAGTAGATATACAGGCATACAATAAATATGCATCCCATCACAGGCAAAATGATTCTCTGGGCATGTTTTGTTAAGAATGTTTATAGGAACTGCATTGAAATTTCCTTTTCCATTGTAATGAATGATACTATGTTGCAAAATCGATCTTGATAAAGTATGTGCTTCACACCAGAAACAATGCTGTTCGTCTGCTTGGTTGTGGCAATGAAAGACCCGATCACAGTGTTGACTTTGGGGTAAACACTGGTGTAATCATCAATGAAGATGGTGATAAAGTCATGAGCATAATCTCTTGTTGCAGTCAGCACTTTTATGGCATCTCTATAACATGTCATATCTATTTTCATATTGTATAAACAGTTTCATATTGTTGTGTTGCCGTGTGCAGAAATAATGCAGTAATTTGTTAATAATCTTCCACACATCTGAAATAGTGCAAATGATCTACTGTCTGATGCAGTATTTACTTGAAGAAAGGAAGCAGTAGTGACTGGCCACTGTGGCAAAGTGGTTAGCGTTGCAGACGGATGGTTGGCAGAACGCGGGTTCGAATCCCAGCGGAGGTGAGTTTTTCGGGCCGCGACTGGCTCCTACCCAGAATTGAGTGTACTAAAAGCTTAAATGGGTGGACTGGTATCATCCACTTCACGGATGCGTCTTTGGGTGTGTTGCTCTAATTTCGTGACCAATACTGTTAAGTGTCTGTATCTCTTGGGCCTGGTTAAAGCTGGGATATCATTATGACAGGAAGCGTAGAGTACGGCCTTGTGACGTAGTTCTAAACCTAAATGGATCTCCATAGCAGCATTGTCACCATCATCATCATCATCATCACCGTCCTCCTCCTTCTTCATCAATTTTAAGAATGTCACAAATTATGTGGCCTTTCATGTCCTGCTCTCATGGCGACCTGACTTTTGACACCCCTCCACTTAAATGTATTGAGTGAGTCCTGTCAATGTCTTCAGTGTCAGCAGATACATAGCGAACTGTTGTTGAAGGGACGTAGTGGTGGCCTCCACTCTGTGAGGGACTCCTAACTCCGTCAGACTGAGCCACTTAGCCATTGTTAGGGGGACTTAGTAGGTGGTGTCCTAAGTTCGTTAAATCAGAACAGGCACTACTGAACACCACCAAAGCGACTCACCAGCAGTACAGGATCTCCTGTGGTGTGTGGCATCCTGGCGACCTATGGTTCCTTGCAGACTGTTGATACTGGGAATCTGACAGATGTAACTGAATGTGACCGTGTATGAAGGATGAGTGGCGTGTGAATAATGCCACTGAAATGGTGCAGATGATAGAGCAGGAAAAAAAGTAGCAGTTGTGGTAGTGGCAGACTCTAGCATAGAACAAAAGGACCTTAAGGGTGCAAGCCAAAAGGTCGTTAAACATAACACTGCCTAGTAGTTGCAGTAGTAGTAGTAATGATGACCTCTATCTGTCTCGTAAGGTGGCAGATTTTTGCCTGTTAATATTCACACATATTAAGACATCAAAAGACACAACAGGCATCCAAAGTGCTCCATTCTCTGCAGTCCTCAGTTTGCTGGTGTCATCCCATCTTCTGTTGACAAGTCTGAGGTGTCTCTTAATTATTCACCAGCCTTCCTCTTTTTCTTCTTTCTTCTTTTTTCTTCGACCTGAAGGTGTCCAAGTCAGGGCTTGGCGTACAATTCTTGTTGCAGGGAGCCTCACATTTACAACACAGAGATAAAAAGTATTCATGTCACCCTTTTGCTGACTGTGCATTGAATCGCAAAAGGTAAAGTCTCCTCTGTATACATTTCTATAGCAAAGACACAGACATCCATTAGCACAAATCTGGTGTCTAGAGGCTTTTGGGGTTCATACTGGCTCCCTCCTTCCGACATGGCCTTGCCATCTGACATATTGCTGGCTGATGACTGATATCAGAAGCAATATGACTTTAGTCAGTCTCGTATTGTGCAGATCAACAGCGAGTTCGTGTTGTTGTTTCCTTCTACCCCATCTTCAGTGGTGGCACAGCTGTATATGGCCATAGCCTCATTTCCTTTGTGTCAGGTTTGCAGCAGCAGTCCAAAGGAACTATCAGTGACAGGTTGCTTTTGTGCCACAAACCTTTACACTGTCGTTGAGTCATTAGTGTTCAGTTGTGCATGCTCTGATTCAACATGTGACGTCGCATACAGAATCCGCACTGACGACAAGAACCATTTTGATAGTGGAGTCTGATACTAAAGACATTGACACGACCCTGCTATACACATGGAACAGAAGGAGATATCGAAACTGATGTCACAATGACAACAAAGAATAACATGCTTCAATATCTTATTATTATCCTCATTTGCTATGGAGAGAAAAAACGAAGATAAAAACAGAATCACACCACCAAAATCAAATTGTTTTTGATACAATGTAAAAGGGCTATACACGAGACACATTTTCATATCATATAATTACCCACCAACCAGGCCTCAGATATAGACACCGATGGTGGTGGTCAGGAAAGGTTGCACATGTAAAGTGAACAACTCTTGATTAAACCAGTTTTCCTATTCAATTTTGTGCAGAAGCTCTTCACAGGCCAGAAAATCCCAGTGGTAAACCCCCAGTGAGGTTCAAACCTTCAACCTACCAGTCTTCAGTCCATGACACTGACAATGTCATTAGAGAGGTTTCTTTTCTCCCACTTCTCCTTCTTCTCCTCCTTTTATTTCTGCTTCCTTCCTCCTCCTCGTCCACCTCCTCCTTTTCTGTCTTCTTTTTGCCCATCCCCCTCTTCTTTGTTTCCTACAGCTTATTCTTCTTTTCCTTCACACACACACACACACACACACACACACACACACACACACACACACACACAGAGAGAGAGAGAGAGAGAGAGAGAGAGAGAGAGAGAGAGATTGATCAACAAGAACAGGCTCTGCATGTCTTAAAAATTTGTATTTTTAGAAAGCAGCAAAAGTTTGCTGTAAAAAATGCTTCTTTAGGCAAGGGCACAGAAGAAGCTGTTTTTACAGCGAAACTTGCTGCCTTGTAAAAATACAAGTTTTAAAGACATGCAGAGCCTAATATTGTTGAGATTTTTATATTTTACAGGTTTCAGTGTTTACCTCAGTGCTTTTTGCAAGGAGCGGACACCAGGACATGAAGAGAGTGTGAACTATTTGTATATATATGTATGTATATTCAGTGGTGACTGACATTTAAATACAATGGTATCTACATTGAAACCTGTAAAGAAAAACGATGACAATAGTGATCCATGAAGAAGATGGAGTCAGTGGCTGGGCATGTTGATTACACCCATTTTATCATTTTCCCCACAAGATCTTACTGTATAACTTGTATACAGAAGTGTATGCTAGAAATGCTATTTTATCAGTGGGGCAACTTTATCTATGATGATAGGTTTGTGTATGGTATTGTCACCAGATAACAGAAATTTACCATCTTCAGTATACAATGAGTAAGTGTCTGTAATGATCTTAAAATGTATGTATAATGTTTGTGATAATTGAACCAGTTTCAAACAGTTTTCATATTACATTCAATTTTTGTTCTTTTATTTTCCCTTGGTGCTTATAGATGGGTTGCAACATAGCCTACATGCACTCATTCACACAGAGACAACACATTTGATACTGACCTGTCCATTACCACAGTGAAACGTCTTTGCTCCCACACAAGGTGGAAAAACACAAAAGTCTTCATCACTCCCGTCACTGCAGTCAAACTTAAAATCACACAGCAGTGTGTAAGGCACGGTGTATAGCGTGCTGGTGCATTGATACGACGGGGGAAGTGGCGTCAAAGGAGCCAGGCACGAGTCCTCACGAACGCCCTCTTGAAGCCAACAGTCTGCGCGGACGTCACAGGCTAAAAAGGAATGTGTGAAGTGAGCTCGTGGACACTGGATGAAGTGGTGATGGTCTTCAGTGTATTGCTGTGTGGTTGTGACAAGCTGGGGAAAGGTGCGACCTGAATTGGTGCTACTTTTTGAACGATATTCACAAAGAATGTTCGCTGATGTTCTTTTATCACATTCTACTGTTTTTAGAAAAAATAAATCAGATGGTGGCCTTTGTGCATTGTTGATGAATCCGGAGATGCACACAGATAAAGACACAGACACTCACTCACACAGCCATACTACATGCACAAAATATGCCAAAAGAGGAATACGAGGAGGATGGTGGGAGGCAGTGGGTCAAAAAGATAAAAAGGGAAAGAGAAAAAAAGTGGCAAAATGAAAATAACTGTATTAATTGTTGATGTTGTATGATTGTAATATTGTCCTGAGTTTTGGACAAGGTTGCAGCAGACTTTGAGGGAGGGGCGCCACCATTGTGAAAACTGTGAAATAGATAAGGAACCTGTTTTATTGCTCTTCTAGAAAAAAAAAAAGATATACTGAAGAACAGTACACAGCAAATATTAACAGTTCAAGAAGATAGTTTGAGGAATGCTGGTACGTCTACCTTCCTGTCATTTTTCCCCACTATAGTTTTTGCTGTGTATATATTTATCCTTACCTGTTCCCTTGTTGCTTCCATGAAGGTGCTAAACCATACATGTTTACCTATAATGTGTGTTACCAACATTTGAGGCACTTGCTAAAGTACAGTAAGACTTTTCTTTTTCATCTTCATTTTTTTTGTGAACATCCGTATGTATAAAATAAGCATGGAATGACGAGACAGATAATAGGAGGATCCATTCACTGTGGAGGTGGGGGGAGGGGAGGGGGGTGGATGACTGATAAGGAAGCATGAGAGAGAAGTGGATCATGAGCCAGAGGATGGGAACTGAAAGCATACTTCTTTAACATGTATGTTGATGATGATTATGATGATGATGACGACAATGCGCGCGCGCGCGCGCGTGTGTGTGTGTGTGTGTGTGTGTGTGTGTGTGTCGATTTGTTTTTTTCCTCATGTTTGAATGTACGTATTTGTATAAAGGAACTTTTTTTTTAAAGCGTTCAGTAAAAAAGAAGATTGTATCAACTATTCATTTGTTTTCTTCTTTATTCCAGTAGTAGTAGTAGTAGTTGTTGTTGTTGTTTTAGCAGTTGTAATAGCAGCAGCATTACAATCATTATGGTCACTTGTTTGGAATTTTATACACGTGTATGGTAACAGTTTGAAATTGATTCTCATCATCCACTGAATGGACAAAAACAACCTTCCATGAAAGAGTAATGGTGGTAATTATAAACGTCAGAAGAAGAATATCTGACATTATTTCTATTAAAAAGAAGGACTGGAATGAGCATTTTAGAAGAAAAAAAAATGTCATGAATATTATCCTGTCAATATTGCAAAGTATATCTTTATTTTTGTTTTATTCACATTGGTTAATGCTTTTAAATAAAATTATGTGTGAACCCCCCCTCCCCCCACCTCTCTCTCTCCAGAGAAGATGATTGACAGGATGACTCACCAGGTCATTATTGCTGGTCTGTAGGTACAAAAGGGCTTCGGTCTTCCTGTTCTGACTGATGAGAAATAGACAATATTTTCCCAGGCCCATTGCAACACCTCTCGGTACCTGTAAAGGAGAAAGAAGTAAGTACAGCAACGATTCCGTCAGTCACTGGCCTGTTCACATAGCATCAAGTCCGACCATTCAAGTGATAGTCTGTTCATCACACTCCTGGCATTTTGACAGATGTACATTCCATTTATCTGTAAACATTTAGGGGTTATATCAGAAGATCTAGCATTCATGTTTCAACACACCAATAAATCAACATCAGTTTCAGTTTTCAGTAGCTAGATGAGGCGTCACTGCGTTCAGACAAATCCATATACGCTACACCACATCTGCCAAGCAGATGCCCAACCAGCGCTTAGTCAGGCCTTGAGAAAAAAACAAAAAACAACAACAAAAAAACAAAAAAACAAACAAACAAACACACACACACACACACACACACACACACACAAAACAAAACAACAACAACAACAAAAAAACAAAAACTACCACTACTAATAATATGTATAAGGCGCAAAAACTTGATGAAGTCAGCTATAAGCATACATAGATAAATAAATAAATAAATAAATAATAATTATAATATAAAAAAGTAGTAGTAGTAGTAGTAGTAGTAGTAGTAATAATAATAATAATAATAATAATAATAATGATAATACTAAACAAATAAATAAATAAAATAAAAAAGACAACAACGATGATAAATAAGCAAATAAATGCAAAACATGGAGACACACATCCACACATACACCCACACATGCACAACAGACACGCACCAACCATGCAGCTTCAACATCATCTGAAGCTAACTTCTCCAAAACAAACTCTTTTAACTAGAAGCCAAACATGGAAAATACGTCATATTTCCAGGACGAACATGTAAACAAACAAATAGGAGAATTTTGCTGAAAACAAAAGAAATCTATATCCAGCACAAGCATCAAGCAATAGCTACTGTCTTAATCAGTATGATGCATATAAGGAAGTAAAGTTTTGGAGACAATACAAATTACTCTTCATCTCTTTGTGTCATCATTTCAAGTGCTGGGTTAGCATAGACTTTATGGTCTTTGAAAGTAAAAGATTTTGACAAACGTTTCTATGGGACAAGCAAAATCAAGCCATGAAACACATTGAACAAAACTCGAATCATCCATTTTAGGAAACAATCTACAAATGAATGCAATGGAGGAATGAAATAATAGATGATAATAAATATCTTCAAGTTTTCCAAATTTCGACTTAAAGTTATATTATCGTCTCTCACTTCACTCATCTAACTGCAGTGATTATCTTCCCCACATTCATTCACAAGAACAAGGTTCTGGGCCCTTAAATGGATACTTGCACAGTGACTGACCAATTTGCCTGTTTGAAATTAAAGGAGGCAAAGACTGTAACAAAATGCCCACAGACAAGACAAGAAGTCAGTGGTGCTGACAGCATAGTAGTTTACCAATGCAGGGTTGATTCAGTCCACAACCAGTGTAACACAGCCAAGAAATGCAGAGCTCACCACACATCACCCCTCAGCTTTGTGTCACAGCACCCCTGTGCTCAGAAGATGGAGATAGAAACCAACAGGCAGATGGAGACAGAGACAAATATACAGAGAGAGACACAAAGACAGAGAGAGGGGGCAGATAGAGAGGGGGGGCTTACTAACATAACTGGAAGAAATGGGTCTGCAGTCTTTAATCCAATGTATATCTCATGGCTGAATTTTACTTGCAACAGTTTCATGACGTCAATCCACTTCTGCGGTGTATCCAAGCTCCCCAGATGTCCTCCACGCAGACGACATTGATCTTCCGCTTCCAGCCACGTCATATAGTAATCCGGAATGACGTATTCATAGCACGCACCACCAACAGAAAACTCTCCTTCTCTGCAAAGAGATGTATCAGTATATGGGCACAGCTCTTCATCCTCTCCCCCGTAACAGTCCTTCTCCAGATTGCAAGGGAAGTGATGCGAGAACTGTGACCAGAATGGCACGGAACAATTCCACAGCCCGTCAGGTCGTTGTGACGGGACCGCTGATTGGTTGTGATGGGAATACAGCATACGGAAACCCTTTCTCCCACGCTCAGAGTCGAATGTATATCCATTAAAATACACGCCAATCTCCACCACATGTACAATGAAGGGAGGTTGCAGATGTTTAGAACAAGGAGTCCACAAAAACGAGAACGGTGATGACGTTCTGTAGCGATGTCCCAGGCTAAAATCTACTTCATCACAAGTCAAAGGAGCTTCCAAAGGGGAGTGTGAGAAACTGATCATGGTTTTGTGGTCTCGTGGCACTGTGAAGCTGACTAAATTGTCTCTTTTTACAATGACATGGAGTTCTCTACTTCCCCATGACTGTGTCTCCACGAACCCTAAAAACAACAATAGAACTGTTGGTTTTTTTTTCAGTTTATATAATCTTTCAAACAACATACATTTGTCATATAGGAAAGAGACAAAGAGGAAGACAGACAGACAGAGAAAACAACACATGACAGAATTCTTTATTTTAAGGATATTTGATAAGCATTGGCACGTTTTCTTTTTACATCCACTCCCCGCCCTGAAACAGGGTCTACACTACAATGCTACATATGTCATAACATGTACTACACAATACTCCATAAAGTCATAATATGCATACACAATACTACATAAAGGCATAGACATGGTACTAACACACACACACACACACACACACACACACACACACACACACACACACACACAGAGGCACAAGCACAAGCACAAAGATGGCGTTAATGAGATATATAAGAAAAAGAAACACAGAACACACACACACACACACACACACACACACACACGCACGCACGCACGCACACACACACACACACACACACACACACACACACACACAATCATTCATCTTCCTCTTGAAAAAGCAGCAATGGAATACCACTATCTCCAATTCTATTGTCCTGTTCCTAACTGAATTACCTAACTTCAAGCTGCTCCACTGGCGCGATTACATTGGAGGAGAGAGACACAGAGAGAGAGAGAGAGGGAGAGGAGAGAGAGAAGACTGACCACTGAAGAACACTGAATGATTTATTGATCATGGCAATATCATTGGTGTGTGTGTGTGTAACAGACAAACAGATACACAGAGGCAGAAATAGAAACAGAACTCGTTTATTTTACGACCAAAGCCCAATTTGAATGGGCGTGAACAAACAAGTAAATAGATTGTTTTCTGAAATCTTTGAACAGTCGTGTCACCTTACTAACTGAAAACAACCTGAAACAAAATAATAATGCAATTAACCTTATTCGGAATATAAAAAACCAGAGAGACAAATAGGTAGACTGACAGACTGACAGTCAGAAGGAAAAACAGAAACTGAGACAGAGACAGAGAAATAGAGAGACATAGAGGTACATGTACACACACAGTTGCAGTGACAACCAACTACAGGATATAAAGTCACAAAAGCACATGCTTCAGATGGGGCACGATTCTACGACCTCCCAATTCTCAGTCCACGACTCTAAAGCACCACTACATTGAGAATACGCACACGGTAAAACACTCGAATGTACACAAGCATACACACACAGGCACGCGCACACACACTCATGCACGCACGCACACACACACACACACACACACACACACACACACACAGAGAAACATACACCCATTAGCATACCTTCACACATTCATACACAGCCATTCACAGACACACTTATACACATACCCAACCACACACACACACACACACACACACACACACACACACACACACACACACACACACACGCACACACACACACACACTGAGCGCTCAGACAACGAAATGAACAGATAGATAGACAGACACAAAATTAGTGTATATCCTGAATACTGACCATTCATTTTTGATGTCTGGTGGTGTTGGAGAGTATTTCTGCGTTTCCGTTTCTCCCAGTAAAATTCTATATGTGTGTCTTTATCAACCTTTGAGGCATAGTAACCATTGGAAGTAAATTCTGCAACTGCATTACTTCCAAATGTCAAAGAAGCTATGTGGTAAAATGCCTCACAATCAAAAATTGACATACCTACATAAATACCATCACAGTCCATCTTCATCATACGAAATCTGAAGAACAGTTCGTATTCACTACCGACTTTCACTTCAACTCTGCAATTTACCCTACCCAAAGAAGAAATATCATAGAATTCAGTTCCAAAAGTAAATAAAATGGATCCTGTTCCATCACTGATTTTCATAACACCGTCTCCACCCAAACATTGCCATATGTCAGTAGAAGATATATTCGTACCTGGAGGAAACTTTCACTGTTTAGCAACGGATATATATATATATATATATATATATATATATCACTGTGTGTGTGTGTGTGTGTGTGTGTGTGTGTGTGTGTGTGTGATTTTGTTGAATATATATATATATATATATATATATATATATATATATATACTATAATATAGTAGTAGTAGGCCTGAACGCGGTGGACAAGTTCACATACCTGGGCAGTACCCTCTCTTTCACAGTTGTCATCGACGACGAAGTGAATGCCAGACTCGCCAAAGCCAGCGCTGCCTTCGGCAGACTCCATAAGAACGTTTGGAACAGGAGAGGCATCTGCGTCAGAACCTTCCGGGCGCGGATTGGCCTGACCAGTCATCTGCGCACCCACAGAGCCCAACCCACCCACCCCCGGGATGACTAGATAGTCCTCGTCGATCCCGACGGACGAACCACATACTATAATATAGTAGTAGTAGGCCTCCGTCGGTCATGGCTGACCATGATAGAGTATATCCGACCTAATGTCTAATTGGGCTGTCTGCTTGGACCAAGCAGCGTTGCCTGTGACTGTAGAGACCGATGCGAGAGAGACAGTCTCTGTCGCAGCGATCACATGTGTAAGCTGATGCTGGTCTGTCGGCTGCCGTCCCTTTTCTGCAAGCTCACTTTTCTGCTGCAGCAGCTAACAGTTTGTCCTCACCAATCCGTAGCTGATTCTTGAAAGTGCTTCTCCATCTGTTGCGGTCACCTGCAAGGTCCTCCCTATATATAGTATAAATAATATATATATAATAATATATATATCTATATATATGTGTGTGTGTGTGAGTGTGTGTGTGTGTGTGTGTGTGTATTTATATATATATATAAAATCTATATGAGTGTGTGTGTGTGGTGTGTGTGGTCTTTGTGTGTGTGTTTTGGAGGGGGGGGCGCGGGGGGGGGGGGGGGGGGGGGGGGGGGGGAGACTTGTTCCAGCTTCTAACCAAACCAGCAAAACCAATTAACCAAGGCCAGAAAACGCAGGAACGCCTCAGCACCTATCCCAGCGTCATTCCAGTGCCCACACTGCTCAGGGTAATGCACTTCTGCACTGTGGAGGGAACACTCTTCTGCACTGTGGAGGGAACACACTTCTGCACTGTGGAGGGAACACTCTTCTGCACTGTGGAGGGAACACTCTTCTGCACTGTGGAGGGAACACACTTCTGCACTGTGGAGGGAACACTCTTCTGCACTGTGGAGGGAACACTCTTCTGCACTGTGGAGGGAACATTCACTATACTAGTTCCACAACTTAACGTGCATTGCCATTGACAGGACATATTGCAGCCAACAGGGAGCTTATTAGGCGCTTATCAGGTGGTATCTTGCGTATGTTGAATCAGAACATGCACTACTGAACACCACCGAAGTGACTCGAAGAAGGTCATCTCTGGTGAGTGGTCAGCATCGATAGTTCCTTATGGAGTGCTGTCGTTGAGGCTGAGTCAGATGAAAACGTCTGCTGGATATCGCAGGTCAACATTTATAAACTGATTACGTGCTATGTCATTTTCCTGATAATAATAATAATAATAATGAAATCAATAATCATAATCTATGAAGCAAACTATAAGTACTTTACAATCCAATACTTAAAAAACAATCAAACAAACACATGCAATTATATATAAGCATATTCAAAGAATTATAAACTTCATGAGCGCTCAATCATGGATACGCATTAACACAATGTACAAGAACCACAAAGTAATACATACCCCAGATGCAACAGCCCTGACACACATACATGAAAACCTTCCTAAAAAGTAGGATAACAGCAAGCACAGATAAAATATGTATATATCAACAAAAGAGGAGTGGTTATAGTTCACATACAGTGATCTCTAAAATGAAATAAAGTGTAAGTAAGTAAAAGGTCTTCAACCATTTGAACTACACAACCACTCCTTCACCCTGCCCACCTTCAAACCTCCCATTCCTCACATGTCCATCACCTCGTCTTGTCCATCACACATTGTTCCTGCTTTCCTTATCACCTTGACGGGTGCGGTTGTCGCAAGTGCATGGTCAAATGATTAGAGCGCAGGATTTTCGCCCGAGTTCCTTGAGTTCGATTCCCCGTCGCACCTGATAGGTTATGGTGGAGATTTTCCCGATCTCCCACGTCAGCAAATGTGCAGACCTGCTGGTGACAGAACCCCCTTCGTGTGTATATCCACGCAGAAAATCAAATATGCACTTTAGGTATACTGTAATCCTTGTCAGAGTTTGGTGGTTAATGGAAACAACTTGCACACACCCAGTGTGAAGCGATGGCCTAGACGTAACGCATCCGCATAGCAAGCGAGAGAATCTGAGCGCGCTGGTTCGAATCACAGCTCAGCCGCCGATATTTTCTCCCCCTCCACTAGACCTTGAGAGGTGGTCTGGACGCTAGTCATTCGGATGAGACGATAAACCGAGGTTCCGTGTGCAGAATGCACTTAGCGCACGTAAAAGAACCGACGGCAACGAAAGGGCTGTTCCTGGCAAAACTCTGCAAATAAATCCACTTTGATAGGAAAAAACAACTGCACGCAGGAAAAAGCAGAAAAAAGGGTGGTGCTGTAGTATAGCGACGCGCTCTCCCTGGGGAAAGCAGCCCGAAATTTCACACAGAGAAATCTGTTGTGATGAAAAGAAATACAAATACAAATATAGTATGACTGCTTACATGGGAGGGTGAATAAAGAAAACGGTCATACACGTAAAATGTTACATGTCTGTGTGAGTGTGTGTGTGTGTGTGCGTGACTGAAACCTGATTGAATGATATAGGAAACGAATGGTGTGAGCCCAATGGCAGCTATCAGTAGGATCGACACAGGTAGGCAGCTGGTATGCAAAGGACTCCGCATTTGTGGAGTGCTTTGAGCTTGGTCTATGACTAATGATAGGCACTATATAAATATCCATATCATCATGATATCATCAGTGCAGCACTAAGTGACACGATCCAGAAAGCATCAAATAGTAATAACGATAATAATAATAATAATGATAAAAGATATATTTATACGGCGAAAACTCCCCATGTAATGGGTTCTAAGCGCCTTACATGAAACACCACATACACAAAAGTGTATAATAACATACCTCTACACATGAAAAAAACAACACACATGTGTATCAATACACCACAATAATACTACAAATTGCACATGTGAACAATCACACACACACACACACACACACACATACGCGCCCGTGCGACAAAAATACCCTACACACGCGCAAATACACGCTCGAGCACACACACACGCCCGCGCACACACAAACATCCATCCACAGACACACACACTACATGATGACTTCAGTAGATGTCAAACTGGGTCCCACTTGGATTTACCCATGTTACTTGGAGACAGATAGTGAAATCCCTCCACGCGGGACTCCCCACCCGAGTTTGACCCGTTCACCACTTGACAAGACAGGTGGCCACTTGCAAGACAGGTGGCCACTTGCACAACACACTGGCCAGTGCCATGGAACCTAGAGCCAAAATGACGCAAGATAGCCATCTGGTAACCCAGTAGTTTCCAGTTTAGTGCGGACAGTTGCTTGAATTTCATTTTGTGAGCTTTATTTAACATTGTTTTTGTTTTGTTTTGTTTTGCTTTTAAATATATTTGCCACTTGGTGTGTGCATGGATGTAAATGTGCTAACTCAATCACAAAATGATAGATAAAACTATACTCTAGTTTTTTTTACACGTAGACCTCCGTCCCTCTCACTTCTGCATGTGTTTTCTTCCCGTCTCCCATCCGATCTCTGTCTCTCTCTATCTCTCTGTCCCTGTCTCTCTCTCTCTCTCTCTCAACGTGCATATTTCCAAGGTCAGTACTGATTCCAAGAATGTGTTCTTGCAGTCATTATCACAAATGATGCACTGATGATATCATGATGAGAGCCAGTGTGGCTTCTGGAAAGAACGCGGGACTATCGACATGGTGTTTGCTGCCAGGCAGCTCCAGGAGAAGTGTCAGGAACAGAACGCCGACCTTTACTCCACGTATGTCAATCTGGCCAAGGCCTTTGATACTGTTAGCAGAGATGGCCTTTGGAGAATCATGGCGAAGTACGGGTGTCCCAGGAAGTTCATCACCATCATACGGCAACTACACGATGGGATGCTGGCCCAAGTCCAAGACAACGGAGAGACTTCAGAACCATTTCCTGTCTTCAACGGAGTCAAGCAAGGGTGTGTTCTTGCCCCCACCCTGTTCAGTCTCATGTTTTCAGCCATGCTGACAGATGCCGTCAGGGACGCTGACGTAGGCATTGGCATCAGGTACCGCACAGGTGGCTCACTCTTTAACCTCAGGAGGCTTCAAGCAAAAGCCAAGGTGAGGACAGACACCGTCAACGACTTCCTGTTTGCTAATGACTGCGCTCTCAACACTGCCTCTGAAGCTGACATGCAACACAGTGTCGACAAGTTCTCTGCTGCCTGTGACAACTTTGGCCTCACAATCAGCACAAAGAAGACTGAGGTGATGCACCAGCCAGCTCCAGGAAAGCCTTACGTTGAACTAAACATCTTCATCAACGGGCAACGACTGAACGCGTTGGACAACTTCACATACCTGGGCAGTACACTCTCTCGCACAGTTGTCATCGACGACGAGGTGAATGCCAGGAGAGGCATCACCCTGGAGACGAAGCTCAAAGTATACAAGGCCATAGTTCTCACCACACTGCTCTATGGATGTGAATCATGGACGGTCTACAAACGCCATGCCAAAAAGCTGAACCACTTCCACACCACCAGCCTCAGAAAACGTCTCGGCATAAAGTGGCAAGAGAAGATCCCTGACACAGAGGTGCTCACTCGTGCAAACTTGCCCAGCATCTACACCATCTTGATGCAGGCCCAGCTGTGCTGGGCAGGCCATGTAGTTTGCATGCCAGACCACCGGCTCCCCAAGAAACTGCTGTACGGCGAACTCCAACATGGCAAGCGCTCCCATGGAAGCCAAAAGAAGCGCTTCAAAGACACTCTGAAAGCTTCTCTGAAGGCCTTCAACATCAGCCACGACACATGGGAGCTGAATGCAATGGAGAGACCAAAGTGGCGTTCAGCTGTCCACAAAGGCGCCAAATCCTGTGAGGCCAACAGAATCGCTGCAGCAGAGCAACGCAGACAGGCCAGGAAAAGCAGTGCCAGCAAGTCCCCGACAGCCGCCACCATCCCCTGTCCACACTGCGTCAGAACCTTCCGGGCGCGGATTAGCCTGACCAGTCATCTGCGCACCCACAGAGCCCAACCCACCCACCCCCAGGATGACTAGATGGTCCTCGTCGATCCCGACGGACGAACCACATCACATTTGATAAGTGCTGTGGTGATTGTCTTTATCATGCCAGCGCCAGTGTGAACGTTTTGTGTCTGGAAGCTTGGACTTCAAGAAAAGCTTCAAATCCAATTTAAAAAAAAGAGATTTAGATCCAAATTAGAACGACCTTGAGTTGAGAAAAATGCAAAGGAGCACTGTATCTTTTTCATTTATTTTAGACATATAGTTTTGACGTTTTGACGACACAAAAGTATATAGAAAAAAATCTATCCTTCCCACCAGAGACTAAATCCAGAAACGATTTCTTTGTTCCAGTGAAGAAGTGATCTTCAGCAATTTGTGAATCGACCATTAGGTTTGAAACTACCGATTATGACGTAAATGGTTAAGGCATTTCTACCATAAATGACCCTCCACCAATTCCTGCACAGACTACGTTTAGCCTACACTGTGGTTCAATGAACTATCTCTGGGGGGTTTTGCCAATTATTCTCGCGACACTGTACTTTGTCAAGGCAAAGAATGTGGAAACTGGGATCACCTTGAATGTGAAGTATTGAAAACATTCGTCTCCACATTCCTGGAGACTATGGAATAGAGCAACTCAGTCCCTTTTGACCACGCCAATTACATTTATTTGGTGATGATGATGTTACGAATGATTATGTATCGAGGTTATATGGAACTCCCCTGGCACTTGGTCTTTGTCATCCCTGCTGTGTGACGATGTACAGTTTGACAGCACTTCAAAAAGCAAGGCTGATTATCCATATTCCAACTCCCGTGATGATGAAAAAGGTTATGACAGAAAGTCTGAGGCGACCCATGGCATCATGAGGAAGAAAAAAACCCAAAACAGCTGACATAAATGAACTGAAGAGTACAAAGAAACACAGCATACGCAGATGTGTGCACTGTTGGACATCAAAAGGAAAAACGCTTTCACCCAAATCCATGTCCCCTGTTTATGAAATTCGATTGGATCGTATCCAACAAAAAGTTGAAACACTTCATGCAGCACATACCGAAATAGAAAGTAAGACAACAGTTCCTCACGAGGATGCAAAAGTATATGCAAAATAATTTAAAAAAATACTCCGTATGTTATGTAGAAATGATACGGAAATGATGAATAACGACACAGAAGATCTGGAATGATAAATAATCGATCTAAAACAGAAAACGGTCTTATGGAGAAATGGATCAATTCATACACAACATAAGACAGCACCTTGCAATCTGAAATTTAAAAAAACAATGGACAAATCAAAACAGTCAGAAGATGCTGGGGTTTAGACCTCAATGACAGCACCCATCACTACAAGTACATCACTACAAGTACATCACTACAAGTATCATCACTACAAGTATCATCACTACAAGTATCATCACTACAAGTATCATCACTACAAGTACATCACTACAAGTATCATCACTACAAGTATCATCACTACAAGTACATCACTACAAGTATCATCACTGGTACATGCCAACAGGATCAATCCCAGCATAAGTCTTCCCAAAATAACGACACTGCCTCTCTGAAGCCAGAGGTGGATTTTCAGTCACATGCTCATACCAATTCCAAAATCATTCATGACAGAATTCAGAACAGGCAGATGATCAACGTCGGTACGCCATAATTATCAACTGAAAAAAAAATTAATGAAACCCAGAGAAAATAATGCTCAAAAGCATCAAAATACATCCCAGATGACAATAAGACGCACTAATTTCGGAGACTCTCATAGACCAACAAAATAACTTCCCGGGACATATTTAGACAGTTATCACAATTCCTGAAAAAGCAAAGATGCTTCTCATTGGGGATTCAACCCTTCAGTTTGCCAATCCTAAAAGACTTGCCCCACAAAATAAATTCATGTACAAAATTTGTGTCCCAGGTATAACAGTAAAAGATTATTTTGTAGGTAAAGCATCTGCCCATCCTCACAAGATATTGAGCTCGTCGACGTTCACGTTGGAGTGAACTCATCAAACTGCAACCTACGGGCAGCGTGTGACAAACTGCGTGCTTTACACGTGGATGAAGGCTCCACCTTTACAACACCAACAGGTGCCCCTCAGATTGCCCTGCATTATAACTTGATCCACCCAAGCACCAAAGGAATAGCAAAACGCGCATGCAACCTAAAAGCCACTTGGCACATGGGTCATGAAGACGAAAAAGACACTTCCTAACTCTTCCCAGAAGACCAACCCAGAAAGATGCCAAGAAGCTATGATTACCAGAGTTACCATAGAGTGGTTTATGAAAGCAATGCATGAACTATATTCCCCAGTGACAAAGATATAGATGATTCTGATCTCTCATAATCAAGTTCCACCACCACATTGTCCACACCCATCTGCCATCTTTCATTACCCACCTCTAAACCCGAGCTCTAGACCAGTAAACAACTCTGTCACATCATTCTCCTTCACCAATCCTCACGAAAATAAGGTGAACATGGCTGGGAGAAACTGACCTGCATTTAGCAGTTTCAGACAGGAAAGGAACCATTTGAATGAGCATTCCCCAGCTTCCTCAAACAACCAACATCCATCCAGCAATCCCATTCTAAGACAAAATGATCACATGATAAACATGATAAGTGTAATATTATCCCCTATGCCCTTCAGCTGCTTCACATGGCATCCAGATCATGTCCCAGCAACGTTCAACATTCTCTTTCCACCTTCCCATGTGTGGATATTCATATCGCCATATATTGTTCAAATATGCCTGTGAAAGGATGCGCGTGTATGTCACACACACACGCGCGAGCGCGCGCGCGCGCGCGCGCACACACACACACACACACACACACACACACACACACGCCGCAGAGAGAGAAAGGCAGAGGCAAACATAGGGGAGAAAGAGAGAGAGAATGACAATGACAATGTTTATTTGAGGGTGGAATGGATAAGCTGGAAGCTTCTTTACACCATGCCCTCACACACGCATACACACAAATACACACAGTATAATAAGTGATATAAGTGTGAATAGATAAATTACATAGAACAAACCAAATAGATAATAATAGACACATAAACGGATGAATCAAAGACTACAATTACGGAAATATCATGAAAATCATACAAAACATTGCCGCATGAAAATCTTCAAACACACACATGTGTGTGCACACACAGGCATCACACACATGTACTCGAACACACAAGTACACAGGCATGCACACGCATACATACACTCGCTTAATTCCTTGTTTAAACACTGTTGGAGAACAATTTATTAAATTTTGTTGGCTTACTAGGATCTTATCATATGCTTTGATTTTGCTGGAACTAATTACATTTGCTGCATCACACAGAGAGAGAGACGAGGGAGGGGGGTGTGGGGGGGGGGGGGGGGGGGGGGGGGCGCGGGGGGGACAGACGGACAGGCAGACAGGAATGTAGGTAGGCAATTACAATCAGGCAGACACACATACAGAGAGCAGTGGAGGGGGGATGGGGGAGGCAGAAACCCAGACAGACAGACACAGAGGGGAAGAGAAGCAGATGACACAGAGAGAAAGAGAGAGAGAGAGAGAGAGAGAGATGCATACGTGGCATGCACAATATGTGTTATTAATTAAGAGCTATACATATTTTCGGACGATCGAACGTCGAACCAATGTGTCGGACGAAAAGAAAAACAGAGTGTTGGACTGATGACACGTCGGTATATAGCCCTGTTGGATCATTGCTAGGCAAGGCCAGGAAATTGTTTCATGTACCCCCTGGGGGCATAGAAACTGCATCAGACCATCGCCACGTCAAACATTTAAACGTCGGACTTCTGCCACGTGGGATTGTCGGACGGATGTCACCGTTTTTGATGGGCTGCACATCACACACATGGGCTGACACAGAGGTAGGTCTCATTGCGAAACCCCATTGCGAATCTTAACGGGGGCCCACCTGTGTTTGCCCAACTGGCGTCCAGTTGGCAAATCATGCAGGACCCATGCATGACCCGTGTTGCTTTGATCGACACAGTACTTCCACGTGATATGAAGCCTCAGGCTGCTGAAACAATAAATTTCAATGTGTGCCTACTGAATTCTGAAACACTCACCATAGCGTGAATTTGGTCAATTTTTGCGAAGATTGTTCACCTTGATAAACTCCAAGTGTTCACTCTGCTGTAAGCGAGTATAATTATTCACAAATAGTTTCAGTTGTACTGAGTTTGGAGTGAGTTCGACTAATACCATGGAGCAATTCTGTGATGATCTTGCAAAATGCCTATACATTTCTTGTGCAGTGAGTATGCTCAATCCTTAAGAATTAATACTGCACTTTGCTTGGTGAATTTCACACACACACACAGACACGCACACACTTTTTTTTTTTTTTTTTTTTTTGCTGTCCCATCATCTGCACCATTTCAGTGGCATTACTCCCACGCCGCTCATTTAGACATGGCCACACCCGGGTTCGTCCGTCACAGTTCCAGTGTCGGCAGTCCACAAGGAACCATCGATGTTAGGTCGCCAGGAGGCAACACACCAGAGGAGACCCTGCACTGCTGCTGAGTCACTTCGGTGGTGTTCAGTGGTGCCTGTTCTGATTTAACGTACTTAGGACACCACCTACTAAGCCCCCTACTAACGACAACAATGGCTTAGACGCAGAGCCATACTGACTGAGCATCCCTCCCAGAGTGGAGACTGCCATCACGTCCCTCAAACAACAGCCCTCCATGAATCTGCCGACACTGAAGACATTGACAGGACTCACCCCAAGCACAGAAGTGGAGGGGTATCGAAACTGAGGTCACCATGAGAGTAGGGCATGAAAGGCCACAGACTTTGAGACTGTTTTGTCTATATTGATGATGATGGAGAAGGAGGATGACGATGACTACGACGATGTTGCTATATCCCCTAAGCCAAAACCTCAATGGGCTATGAATCCAGCCAAAATACTGGCTGAGCATCACAGTTCCTTGCGACAACCTGTGTCGCCAAAGTAAGACTGGTCTAACTGAGTGTCCCTCTCTATAGGACCCCACACTGACCATTGTAGACCTGGCCAAGTCTTGCTCCACTGTCAAACGGTGCCGTTTTTCCCAACGAAGAAAACTCACATAGCTCACAAAAATCAGAAATCTGCCACGTCATGCTTTCCAGTGCAACACGTACATTCCATAGACTTCATATGCTACAATGAGCACGCAATGCATAAGTGCCAGAGTGGGTCTACTATAACTGGCAGCGTCCACACACACACAAGCTCCTTGTCCGTGACAAACACACTACCTCATATTCATCAAAAAGTTACTAAAGTCACTGTCACATCGTTCGGTCAGAAGTGCCAGATCAGAAACTAACAACAGTTACCAGCTGGGTGTTCTTGTACTGACTATACCCGGGGAGGCTGTGGCCTGGTGTTATCACTGTTATGGTCACTGTAGCAGGCTGTCGATTCGTCCATGCATCCTCCTGCCACCTGTCGTCGTCCTGTAGCCGGTGCCCGTGCTCTGTGACTGCAGCCTGGTCCTGGGACCTGACACCTGCCGGTGAGCGCCGCTCCTCCGACTTCACGGGACTCCTGGTGTACACACAACCTGCTGCTGTGTGGCGTGTCGTCACCCCGATCCACAGCAGAACGTCTGGCATAGGTTCCACTACTGCCTCTTCTTCCACCTTCTCTGTCACCTGTACCGTTGCCACTCTCCTCATCGCCACTGCCTCCTAGATCCTCCTCCTCCCCGCCCCTTTGGGTCAAAGGACAGACAGCGAAGCGGAGCTGGTTGACTGCTGTCCTGACCATGCTGCCGCGGTGAAACACCTGACTGGTCCCTGTCACCGTTTCCACCACTGTTGCTGCCAGGGCCCTCGCCACTGTCGCCATCACCACCATCGTTGGGACCTACATCTCTGATTATCTGGTTTGGAGACGTGCATGGAGTGGCCAGTCTGTCGTCACAATGCTGCTGGCGCTGGGGGAAGAATGGGTCGTCATCCCAGACGGTAACTGTCGCCGGTTCCTGTGCAGGTAGGTCTTCGTGATCTGAGATCTGTGCTGCAGGTGCTGTGTCCCGATGACCGTCCCGACGCTTCTTGGGAAAGCAGTGCAGTCTTATCCCCCTGTAGAACGCCACGTTGCCCTCCTCCATCAGCTGGCAGGAGTGTGTCACGCTGTTTCCACGTCAGGTCGTCGTTGATGCTCACACCCTCCTTCTTCAGCACCTGACGGAATGTCTTACTGGAGACCAAACATCTTTTGTCTCTGTTTCTCACCATCTTCACTAAAAGGGGGCGTGGTCGCTATCCGTCCTCATTCTTCTTTCCGATGCGATACGAGTTGGCAATGTTGTCACTCGACCAGCTTTTCTCACTGCTGCACTGATTGAGAAGTTGTGTGACGCTGTTTAAACAGTATCCTCTCTGCCCCTTCCTTTTCCTTCTGGTACCCCATAGAACACAAGATTGTCTTGTTGGAGTCGTATCTCCAAACATTCATTTTATTCACAGTTCTTTCAGTCTTTCTTCTAGTCGTTCAGTCTTTTCTTTCATCGCAGTCATATCTTCTCCTCTTTTCCTGAGTTCTTCACTGAAGTCCTTCATCTGACAATTTATTGATGCTATGCCTGTGGAAATGACATTCAGTCATGTGCTGAGTGACTGTCCAAGTCCTTTAATTAATTCTTTGGTGGTTGCCTCCGGATTCAAGAGAGAGACAGAGACAGAGAAACAGTGAACCATGCAAAAACATGTTGGTTGCCTTCAGGTCCTAAGAAGACTTTTCATTTCTGTAGTTCACGTCGGAGGTGGTTCAATGCCTTCAGTCTGAAGGCGCTGAGTGTGGAGCTGGTGGGGCGCTGGAAGTCAGCTGTGGTCACTGCCAGTGTTACACTGTGGCAATGTTCTTTTGCAGTGCATAAGCTTTTGATGCTGAGCCTCTACAAAACTGGCAGAGGCTTGATGGACTATGGCTCGCCAGCGTGATCGATCCTCAACATACTCCACCAGTTCCTTTGGTTAGTCTTTGTTGTGGGATGTGGGCGATGATTACTTTGAAGTCAGAGCAACTGCCTGAGGGCTTGTTAAAGCAGACACTCCAGTGTTGTGTTCCAGCTATTAACGTTCCTGGTTTCTGATTGGATAGTATTGTGAATACTGGAGTGAGATTTGTTTACATGCAACTAAGAACCATTGCTCTGCTTCCCCCTTACTGAGGTTAAAATATTAACACGCTTAACAACAATAATAACACTTTCACTGGTGCCAATGTTCATTCTTATCTTCCTTGTTGAACTCGTTGTCTAGACCAAACACTTTGAACAACTATCTCAATAAAACACAAGCAACGATAATTGTCCTTGTCTTTGTACAATTATCCAACTAACAAACTATAGATGATCTACAATTTGAGTGGTTCTGTGGGATTCCAAATGTTAGCCATTTATAAAAACAGCAGTTGGTGGTTGTTAAGTATTTCCACAAGAAAGTAGATCATCATGAAAACCAATGCAATTCTGACTCAGTAGACATGTAGTTTCCCATGCCCCAGCCAAACATCACTATAGACTGGTCAGCTGAAGTGCATGGAGAACTTAAGTACATGCCTGGGCAGCATAATCTCCACAGATGGTTCACTGGATGAAGAGATCACATCCATAACCCAAAAGGCCAGCCAAGCACTTGCAAGACTGAGAGTGAAGGCTTTCCAGCAGAAAGGAATCAGACTGTCTACAAAGATCTGGGTCTACAATGCTTTCGTCATTTCTTCGCCCCTCTATGGGTATGAACCATGGACCCTATATCGTTGGCACATCAAGTAGCTGAAACAGTTCTATACGAGATCACTGCACAGGATCATGAGCATCCACTGACAAGACAAAGTACAAACCAGACCAGCATGTGGGTAGCTCATTTCCGAAGTGAGAACTGCCTTTGAAGAGGACCAGTGACTATGTCTTGCAAGAAACAGACTTCACACACCATTGTTCACCTTATTTCAGACAGCAGAATACCAGAGTGACACCTGTATGCTTCCAGTCTTGGACTGCACTTCCATCCTTTAGAACACAGACTGGTTCATCTCAGAATGTTACAGACTACCACGGAAGAGATGGTGCCTATTTTCCTGAACTGCTGACTATTTCTGCATTGTAGATGTCAGCTGTTTGGTCTGTATATTGTAGGACCTACTGCACTGAACTGATGTTGATGATGACTGCCTCACTACTATTGTTTCAGTGTCTGTTGAAGTTTTGATCCAAACAGGTTGTCCTGTCTGCTGCGGCAATGGTCTTGCTTCGTGTCGCCGGTTTCAGTCTCTGTCTGTCTGTCTGTCTGTCTGTCTCTCTCTCTCTCTCTCTCTCTCTCTCTCTCTCTCTCTCTCTCTCTCTCTTTTTCTCCAGTTTTGCATTTGACTCCTGACACTGCTTCGCATTACTTTCTCCTGGTACATGATGCATTAGAATAGGTGGTCTTCTCGTTCTGAGTTTTCTTCCCATCAGCAACTGCAGGACTTATTCCATGTTGAAGTGGCGTGGAACAGTGGTTCAGAAAGGCCAAGTATGCATCTTGTTCACCAGCATTTTGATAGCTTTAGCAGCTCTTGTGGCTTCCCTGTTTTCATGTGGATACATAAGTAATGCAGTACATTTTTTTTTTGGCAAACTATACAAAATCCCAAGAGCTAAAGTTGAGATCCATTGTCTGAGACTACGATATCTGTATTTTGGTAACAAACAAATAATGATTTGGTGTGATAATTTGAATAGCATTGGAGGAAATTGTTTCTTTCAAAATGGAAATTTCAATCCATTGGAATAATCATCTGCTAGCCGCCCGCATAGATGATTTTTTCATTCAAAAGGGTCCTTCATAACTTCCTGCCATGAATAACCAGGAATGTTCATAGGTTGTAGTGCTTCTGGAAAACTTTTTTCTCCCTCACAAACTGAGCAGCCTTGAATCGTTTTTTTCAGTTTGCTGAGATAACCTTCCCCACCAAACACATATTCTAGCAAGCATACCACATTTGTCCTTCATGCAAGCATCATGCAACATCTTTTTTATCTCCATGAATGACCAGACGAATACCAGTAGTCCATCTACCACTGCCGGTTCATTTCGTACTGTGCAGTACTGTTTAAGTGCTGGATCACGTCTACCTTTTTCCAGCCACTGTGTATGGCAGCAGTTTTCAACTTGTCTGAAAACATCTTGATCCTCTTTTTCCCTAACCTCCTGTAGTTTTTGGTCACTTGCAGAAAATCACGCAATGACTGCTTTGACGTACACTTGAATCTTGAATCCAATGTGATGTTCGTGCTTCGGATTTGAAGATGACCATGGCTTCAAATATCAGATGGATGATCGGTGATGCGCCTGGCTTCAGCTGCATGGGCTACTGTGGTAATCTTGCTGCACCAACCTGGACGGTCCAGAGCAAGCATCTCCCACGTGTTGATGTCGACACCCAGGTTTTTGAAGGACGCTTTCAGGACTCTTTGAAGTGTTTCTTCTGCCCTCCAACTGAGCGCTTGCCCTGACAGTTCTTCATTCAGCAGCTGCTTAGGCAGTCAACTTTCTGGGATTATGACCACAAGTCCAGTCCACCTGGCTTGGGCTTTCTGCAGGAGGGTGTAGATGCTGCAGAGGCCAGTTCGTTCCAGGACGTCTGCGTCGGGAACTTTGTCCTGCCACCTCATGTGGAGGAGTCTGTGGAGACAGCTCAGGTGGAAGCAATCAGATTGTTTGGTAAGTCTGCTGTAGAGAGTCCAGGTCTTGCTGGCTTAAAGGAGGGTGGTAAGGACCACTGCACAGTAGACCTTCAGCTTGGTGGTAGCGTTGAGTCCTCTCTGCTCCCAGCCGTTCTCATGGAGTCTCCCAAAGGCAGCACTGGCATTGGCGATCCTGTTGTTGACAGCGTGCTTCCCAGGTAGGTGAAGTTGTTGACTGCGTGAAGGTTCTGCCCCTTCACTATGATGTGTGGCTTCTGGTATGACTTTCCCGGGGCAGGCTGGTAAAGTTGTCGCAGGCTTGTGAGAAGCAGTCCATTTCACACTGCATCTTCTGATCTATGCTGGCGTTGAGTGCACAATCATCAGCAAACAAGAAGTCTCTTTCACCTTTGTAACAGCCTGCAGGCACCTAAGGTTGAACAATCTCCCGTCAGTCCTGTACCTGACGTGGATTCCTTCTTCGCAGTCAAGGAAGTTATCTGTCAGCCTGGCAGAGAATACCATACTGAACAGTCAGGGCGAGGACGTAGCCTTGTTTGACGCCGTTTGTCACTGGGAAAGCCTCTGACTCGTGTCTGTCATCCAGAACTTTCCCCATCATGTCGTCGTGGAATTGTCGGACGATTGTGATGAACTTGCTGGGGCAGCCAAACTTCTCCATAATCTTCCACAAGCCTTCTCTGCTGACTCTATCAAAAGCCTTGGTCAGTTCAACAAAGGTCATGAAGAGGTCTCTGTGCTGTTCCTGGCATTTTTCCTGGAGTTGGTGCACAGCAAAAATCAATCAGAGGAATGGGGTCTATATACAGCCTTAATTAAATGCATCGTGGAAACACTTAGTGACGTGGCTGTCTGTGTAGCCCTGGATTTCATCCACTTTCTGTCTGAACCAGCTGTCCTGCATTTCGCAAAGTTTCTTCTGCACCTTTCTTTTTGCGTTAGCATGGGCATCTTTCTTGGCTTGTGACATGGGGTCGTTACGATTTGCTCTGAACAGTTGATTTTTCTCTGTCATCAGTGCCTCTATTTCTTCATCATTCTCATTGAACCAGTCTTGGTTTCTTTGGGTTGCTGGTCCGAGATGTTCGAGGGCAGTGTAGACAGTGTCTCTGAAGGCCATCCACTGTTCCTCAACACTGGTTCTGTTTTCCTGTGGTGTGTCTGGCAGTCTGCCTTCAAGGTCGTCTGCAAGTTCTGCAACCTTGCTGCTTTTCAGCTTGGAGACATTCAGCCTCTTTGCAGATTTCTGACCTTGGGGTCTTCTCATGGGCAAAATTCGAAGCCTGAGCTTGGACAGAATGAGGCGGTAATCAGTCCAGCAGCCAGCACCACACATGGCTCTCGTCACTCTGACGTCCAGCCTGTCCCTCTTCCTGGTGACGTAGTCTATAAGATGCCAGTGCCTCGAGCGAGGGTGCACTCATGACGTCTTCATACAGGTGAGTAGGCTGAACAGGGTGTTGGTCATGACAAGATTATGTGTGGCACACGTCTTGAGGAGCAGAAGGCCGTTGCAGTTACACTTGCAAGTGCCGTGTCTTCCAATGATCCCTTCCCATGTTTGGTAGTCTGTTCTACTCTGGCACTGAAGTCCCCGAGAACAATAAACTTCTCTGACTGTGGGACTGCTGAAATGAGGGCGTCGAATTCTTCACAGAACTTGTCTTTAATGTTATGTGGGTTGGTCATGGTGGGAGTGTAGGAACTAATCAGCATTGCACTCTTCTTGTTTAAAAGTGGGAGCTGAAGTGTCATCAGGCGGTCATTGATACCCTGTGGAAGCTCAGTGAGTTTACAGGCGAGGTGAGATTTGTTGGCAAATTCCACGCCTTTCTCGTCGTTCAGCACCACGTTCTGTAAGCTGCCCCTGGTCTGCTAGGCGCATTTCACTGACAGCTGCTATTCCACGGTGTAGCGAGTTAGCTCTTTAGCAACCAGTGCAGTTCTCTCTGGTCTGTCTGCCTTGATGTTACCCAGCAGAGTTCTCACGTTCCATACGCCAAGGTTGAGCACTATCACTTTTTTTCTTTTTTTTTCTTTTTTTTTTTTTTTTTTGACCGCTATGATGGATCCCCGCCAGTTGTGGTTAGCTGGCCAGGGAGAAGTGAAGCAGGCTATGTTTGAGGCACCTTTTCTAGCCCCTTCCTCCATGGAGGTGAGCGATCCTAAAAAGGGCTGCTCAGACATTCAGGGGGCTGCCAAACTCCACTGCTGCTTGGGTCCAGTTGAGAGTCACCCTATGCCCTGGGCCGCCTGTGTGCAGGTTTCTTGACTATAGCTTCCAGTGTATCCACACCTGCTGCTTTGCAAATCCCCAATCGCCACAGCACTTTAGGATTTGCGCGATGTAGTTTGACGTCGTGACATCTGTTTGACTTGAATTAAAGTGAGGGAGAGTTGTGCAGGTCGTCAGCCTCACTCCCTCGACCCGGCCTATCTGGAACAAGTGGCAAGACATAGTCGAGACGGCTGGAAATGGGTCAGGATGCAGTGGATGGCCGACAGGGTTCTGCATGTGTCTCACTGCGCCCTTTTAGCAGTCCACGGCGCATTCCGTTGAACCAATGACGGTTTCTTCCGCGTAGTCCGCTGAATCCGGGCTTCCAACTCCAGGTAAACAAACCATAAATGTTGTGGGTCCACGGCAGTTCTTGTGGTGTGCTCGCAAGTCTCCCTACCCATTGTTTGGCATCCTCGGATTTTGATGTTGGGTTTACTCCCCACATGCAGCAGGCAGTACTGGTTACCAGTAGCAGAGAAGAATCTCTGACCTGACTCCAACACACACACACACACACACACACACACACACACACACACACACACACACACATACAGATGCAATTGCACTTAACAGAGCTCTCCTCACACACACACACACACACACACACACACACACACACACACACACACACACACACACACACACACACACACACAAACACCAACACACTTATAATTCAACCTTAAAGACTGTTATAATTCACTGTTAGTTGGTACACAGCACAAGCTGCCACAGCACATCCTTTGTATCCAAATTTGGAAAATTCCACAACCAAGAAGAAATAATAGTAATAGATGAATATTAGCAAAAAAATATTAAATCAAAGGATAAGATAAAGTAAATAAAACTGAAACAAATTAAAAGGAGTAAACCATTATATAATCAAATGAAATTTTGCACACCACTGATAAAATCTTCAATGAAATAGCCACATGTAACTAAATCTACCTTTACATGCACATATATCTCAGACATACAATGCAGTACGCTGGAGTAAAAACACTCAAGTAAATAATCAAATACAACGAAGACTGCCTTTATATTATTTTGCATCTCAGATGCAAAATGCAGCGTGCTAAAGTAAAAGCAAAACAAGAAATGAATAAATAAATGAATAAGAAAACACGTTCAACCTCGTAGAGCTATATACTCTTGTTTCACGCTCACAATTGTACATTGTAGTTTATGAACCTTTGTTGATTGTTCATTTTTCCGTCTGTCCCTGTATGTATGTATGTATGTATGCATGTATGTAAGTATGTCTCTCTCTCTGTATATATATATATATATATTCTCTGTATATATATATATATATATATATATATATATATATATATATATATATATATGTAGCCGTGTACTGAACCAAGTGGTTATTCAAGGGTACGGTACAAAAGAACTAACTAAATGATGAAAGACTACCACTTGGTAATGCATATGTGTGAAGACCAAACACTGACATCAACTGGCATTTCTAATACATTTAAATAGTGCAGTTAAAGTGATTGAGGCTATGCTGATTTAGTGAAAGTACACGGACAGCATAGATTAGGTAAAGCTTATACTGTGTAAAGTGACTCAAATGAATCAGTTTATCATGTAGCACTATACTGGAGTAAGCCGTATAGGAGAGGGCATGATAACTAAATTACAATTAACAGACTGATACATATCAGGTGGTTTTAACCAATAACTGATATTAATCCAACACTGTCTTGTAATCATGACAGAATACTACACACATTTTAGAGTACTGAGAATCAGTGAAACACTGTTACCTTCATCAGTGACAGCAAATGAGAAAGAACGTGTCATATGCACTCACTAGAATATTCTCGAGCGAACTATCAGTGTCCAGAGACGTCATTGACTGTGGAATACTGTTACGAGCATATGACAATGTGGCGATTTTCTAGATCAATCATAGTCATGTCAAAGCAATAACTCAACAAAAAATTAACTGAACAGAGCAGTAACTGAACATACTCATATGAACATAAGTACTGCGTCGAAGAATACAATTCACAAATCAACACATTCTACACACTAGTACTTACAGTGATACATAGCGAGATGTCCGCCGTTGTGGGAACACACAAGACACACACACACACACACACACACACACACACACACGCACCACTTGCGACGCAGCAAGAGAGAGAGAGCACCCTCTGGTCAGATGTATGAAGTGACCACTCATCACTCACTGTGTCAGTTTATGCAAATTAAGTGGACTGCAAAGACAATCACGTGTACTGTGAAGCAGATCGGCGCAAATCAGGCCAAATCCTTCAACAACTGTGTTTCTTACAAGGTGTTCAGTGAAAGATTTCTAAATGATTCCTGAACCAATTTACGTCGGATCAGTTGCAAAAGAAAGAGCTCAATGCCTACTGTCTAATGGGTATAAAATGAAGTGTTGATTATTTAAGATGAATTTATAATCTTAATTTAAGTGACCTGAACAGGGTCAGTTTTAATGAGCTTATCGCGGAAAATTACAAACTGCATCAAATCAGTTTAACATAGGCAAACATAAATGGAATAGATTTAAAGATGGAATTGCCACGATATTACCAGTATATAATACTTGCAGTTTACTGATACGACAAACGAGATATTAATTAAATACAGTGGAGCAGAAACACAGATTCCAGCTCAGGCAATAGCCAACTCTGGTGGAGCAGTGAGGGGGTTGTCTGGTGAGGAGGACAAAATGACACACACACACATACACACGCACGCACGCACGCACGTACGCACACACACACACACACACACACACACACACACACACACACGTACACACACACGCACGCACGCACGCACACACACAAACGCACACACAAACACACACACGCACGCACGCACACACGCACACACATACGCACGCGCACGCACACACATACATACACACACACGCGCGCGCGCGCGCACGCACACACACACACTTGTTTTTTTCGTGCCTGGTGGAGTGTGCGTGTAGACTGTGTTTTGCTGCAACAAAAGTTGTAGGTTGTGGGGTCACTGAGGTGACACAATAGAGGAAAAAGGAAGAGGTTGTGGGGTCACTGAGGTGACACAGTAGAGGAAAAAGGAAGAGGTTGTGGGGTCACTGAGGTGACACAGTAGAGGGAAAAGGAAGAGGTTGTGGGGTCACTGAGGTGACACGGTAGAGGAAAAAGGAAGAGGTTGTGGGGTCACTGAGTTGACACAGTAGAGGAAAAAGGAAGAAGTTGTGGGGTCACTGAGGTGACACACTAGAGGAAAAATGAAGAGGTTGTGGAGTCACTGAGGTGACACAGTAGAGGAAAAATGAAGAGGTTGTGGAGTCACTGAGGTGACACAGTAGAGGAAAAAGGAAGAGGTTGTGGAGTCACTGAGGTGACACAGTAGAGGAAAAAGGAAGAGCTACGAAGGACTTGACTAAAAGTGAATTGTGACATGGATTATCATAGTGAATTAGACACCCATATAACAGTAAAAAAAATATAATTATGATAACAAAAGCGTGATAAGTCAATGGTCGAACACCAGTTGGAATTTTATTCAACCTTTCTTCTTCTTTTTTTCTTTTTTTTTCCGGTTTTTTGTTGTTGTTGTTTTTTTTTAGTGATAGATAATCATTAAAAAAAAAAAAAAAAAATCTAAGGACAAATATACTTGTGTGTTTGGTTGAAACTGGTCGGCTAGTTTTTGAAAGTTATCTTTTGTTTTGGACACTGGACAAGTATGTGGTAGACATTTACTTCTTTTTCCTCTTAGACACTGAACATTTTTGCAAAATTTAGATCGAAGGGCGTTCAAACGGAATGTAAGCCCACGATTTCTCGCAATCCCACGATTTCTCTCGTGAGATTGCGAGAAAGTGTGGTCCTTCCCCAGACATCATGTGTGAGAAAGCGTGTAAAGTCCCCTTTATTTTTTATCAAAAATATTTCCTTTATTATCGGACTTGGATTCTTGACTTTTCCCAGTGCAAACCTTAGAGAAAAACGAGAAAGAGGAAAGGAGAAGA